>NC_136255.1:28430000-28502500 GCF_053564925.1 Oryzias latipes
GCCCAGCGGTCCGTCTTTGTGACTAAGGTGCCGATCAGCACGCAACACACCGTTACGCTTCCTGGTTGCTCTGACAAAGAAGAGGCGCCATAAGCCTCACAGCCCAGACCCAGTAACCCAATTTCCTCTGATTAACTGCAAACCCACTTTCAACTCAGGAGACGCTGTTTGTTTAGCGGGAAGTCTGGAAGCGGCGTGCAGGAAAGAGGTTGATTATAACAGCTCAAAACGCCATTTTCAAAACCGCCTCCTCCAATCCCAAACCCAGACCTCAGGCCTTCTAACTCAGACACACGGCGAGGAAAAGGGATGGCTCAGTATAACATCATTTGTTTAACCGCTCAGTGTTTCACATTTTTGGTAAAAATGCTGAAACGGGTTTATTGGATGATGAGTCGGGTGTAAATGGACTCAGACCTGCTGCTGTTGATCTGTATGGGATTACATCTCTGCCATTAATTGAAAGGGCGTAAAGACAACTGAGCGGGCGCATTTAGGAACTGAGTGAGTGAACCTTACAAGCGCGCTGGGGCAATTCTAACTAAGCGACCCCGTATTTCACAATTGCACGACTGAAATCCTAACTGAGCAGTGATCCTGCTCGGTCAGATCCTTTTTGCGCTCTCACCTGGATTTACGCTCAGTGTTAAGGGGGTGTTTTTGTCACTTGGGGGCAGGAACCTTTCTGGTTGATCTGATTGGCTAAAATTTGCATGTCTTATCGGTGAGGCAGAGGGGCGGGACTTTCATTTTTCAGAGCGGGGGGGGGGGGGGGTGGCTAACAGGCGGCAGCTCTCTGCCCTTTAGCATAAATTTTATATACAGTACTTTCACAACCATAAGGTGAAAGTCTTACATTTTCTCCAAAATGTACAGAGCGGCCCTAATGTGTTGTTGTGTGACTTCGGTAAAGAGGATCTAGGAGAGAACAGCATGATGACGGTACGGAGAGAGGAGAGGACGTGAAAGAAGACACTCCCCCCCCCCCAGGGTACAAAGGTGCAGATATATGAATAATGCTGAACAACTTTGTTTTGGAAACCCTGGAAATGCAAAGACTCGATTATGAGGCATAGTTTAAACTGCAGCTATCAGCTACGCGGAGGAACACGGGAATAGAGCAGCTGTGGTTCGGTTAAATTAGATCTTCACAGATTCGGACTTCCTGCTTCAATAACTCTTCTGATAAACGTTCAAATGTGTTAGCAAGTACCTCAGTCATTTTGTATTAACACAGAGAGTGAACTACAAAAGCATTTTTAAATAAAAAAGATCGTTTTTATTGCCTTTTAATCAGAATTGTTTGTTTTAAGCTGTGAATGCAAACGGAGCAGCGAGCCGGCTGCTAAGGGACCGTCAATGAAGTACCCTGTGAAACACCATTCTGTAAAAATCAGTAAACTTTTAAAAAGCGAATAAATGTCTGTATTTATATGAACTGGTAATGAAGACTCATCAGCAATGCCATGCTAAATTATTATTATTATACTAAATTTTGTTAGAAAGTCAACCTCTATTTTATTGCTTATAGTTTTTAAAATTTAATAGAGATATGAATCATAACATAAATGCACTGTAGCTCTGAAGATACTAAAGCTTCTGTCACCAAACCTGTACTGACTAATCATGACCTTATTTTCCTACTAAAATAAAGAGTATGTCATAATTCACATTGTTTATTGTTAGGAGTTTTTCATATTTAAATATTGATCAGATTTGGTCAAAAATCCTCAATAGCTTTGAAGATGCTGTAGTTACTGACACAAAACTTCCTGTACTGACTAATCATGACCTTATTTTCCTACTACAATAAAGATTATATTAAAAAAAATCTAGCATCTTCAGAGCTATTGAGGATTTTTGACCAAATCTGATCCATTTGTAAATATGAAATATTCCTAAAAATGAACAAAGTGAACTATTGATATTTATTATATATATTTTAGTATAACAATAAAGTCATTATTAGTCCGTACAGAAGGTTTGGTGACAGTAGCTTCAGTATCTTTAAAACAACTGATAACTTTAGTCATGCTTCATATCTATTAAAATTTGAAAAAGTATATGCAACAAGATAAAATAAAGATGAAATTTCCTCCAAAATAATTATTGTAACAGGAATATGCTGACGAGTCTTCATTACCAGTTCATATAAATATAGACATTTATTATTTTTGATGAGATTATTGATTTTTACACAGTGGTGTTTCACAGTTCACAGAGGTTGCACTTTGTTGACGGTCCCTTGGCAGCCGGCTGCTGCATGTCTGCATTCACAGCTTGAAGCGAACAATTCTGATTAAAAGGCAAGAAAACAATCTTTTTTCTTTAGAAATGCATTTGTGGTTCACTCTCTGTGTTAAAACACACACCAGCATGCACATTTCACCGGTATGTGTGTTAACGTTAAATACAGAAAAAACGCTCAAAACTGAAACGGCGCACTTTAAACCAGCGCTGTTGTATTTTAAGGAGAGGAGGGGGTTATGGGAAATAACATGGCTTTAATTGTGTGTTTGTGTGTGTGTCTGGCAGGTCAGTGTGTGGTGTGGCTCTTTGACTATCACAGTTAGAAATGTTGGCTCTTTGTGTCAAACTTGTTCGCCCCCTCCCTCCCTTAGTGTTAGAGGCATTCATAGAAAAAACGGCGGCTGTAACATGGATTAAAACATTAACCAACGACCCAAAACCAAGGTAGGAAAGTGCAGCTGGGTTTTTGGTGCTGTAATTTTTTCTCATGTGAAATTCACTGCATTTGTTACCGTTTTAATGCTTTTAATCCACGTTACAGCCGCCGTTCCTTTTCTATTAAGGACCCAAAATGAAAGTCCCGCCCCGCTGCTTGACATGCAAATTTTAGCCAATCAGATCAACCAGAAAGGTTTCTGCCCCCAAGTGACAAAAACGCCCCCTTAACACTGAGCGTAAATCCAGGTGAGAGCGCAAAAAGGATCTGACCGAGCAGGATCACTGCTCAGTTAGGATTTCAGTCGTGCAATTGTGAAATACGGGGTCGCTTAGTTAGAATTGCCCCAGCGCGCTTGTAAGGTTCACTCACTCAGTTCCTAAATGCGCCCGCTCAGTTGTCTTTACGCCCTTTCAATTAATGGCAGAAATGTAATCCCATAATCCGTAGTTCATAAACTGACTGACAGCGGACCTTCAGGATCTTTGAGTAGAAATTCTTCATGAATCCATCAGCTGTAACGAGCCTCCACCTCCATGTTTGACTAAAAGTCTTAGAGTCCAGATCGAAGGAAACAGTGGATTAAAGCGAGTCTTTTCCAAAGACCCCAGTCCTGATCCAGTTCAGTCCATTTGTTTCGTTTTAATGAAACACGAGTACGGTTAAGACCCAGTACAGGTCTGCACTCTGATGCAGCGCCTCAGGTCTTCTCGCCGTGTCTTCGTACAGCAGCACAGGAAACAAAAAGCTGCTTTTTTCTTGTTTGCTGTTTAATGAAAATCCCTTTAAACCTACTAGAGGTAAGATCTTAAGCCCGAGCCCGAGTCAGAACTAAATGACAATCATTACGTTCGGGTCGGTTCGGGCCGGGTTTCTCTCTCGCTGACTTTTTTAATAAATATATTTTAATGAACGCACACACACACACACACACACACACACACAGGTAGACCCCGCCCCCTCTATCCCACCAGTCACCAGCCCACCGTTGATTGACACACTGTGGTCCAGCAACTGGCAGAAAGGGGGGGGGGGCACCTGCAGCTCTGGGCACGTGTCGTGAATGTAATCTTCCCTCCGTTAGTCCCCATCTATTTTGTTTAGGTCTCCCAGATATGGAGCAGCAAGAAGTCAAGGAGAAACTTAAAACAGAGGAACTGAAAAGGCAAACAGGCACCGCGGCTGCTGAATTTCTCCGTGTAATGAAGCGAGTGTGCATGAAGATCTCTCTTTCTCTCTCTTTGTCTGGCCTCTTATTCTGTGTTCCAGCGTTATTTCGTTTTGCAAATGCATTTATCATGTAGGGAGGAACCTATGCGCAGCGCTTCCGGCAGAACTCTTTGCTACAACAGCGAGCTTGACTACTCCCGCGGCTGCAGCGACCACTCTCTGTTCCAAAGAAAATAACTTTCATGATCATAAAAATGTGTCGATTATTTGACCTTTAAGAAATCTGGCGTTTTTTTTCTGCCAAAAATACTTTGGGATAAACTGAACTTTCGGGTTTGCTTCGGGCTCGGGCCTGCAAATCAAGTTAATTGGTCGGGTTCGGACCAGGTGATGCCCGTGGGCCTGTGTCGGGTCGGGCTGGATTTTTTAGGCCCGATCTTACCTCTAAAACCTACATCCCTCGACCCCCCCCTCACCCACCCACACACACACACACACACACACCCATACCTGAGTGCACACATCAGAACCTGAAACCAGAGTCCACTCTGAGTCCGAACCGACCCCTCAGGCAGTCTGAGCTTTGGAGAAAGACCTTCATTTTTTCCCCATTTTAAAGCTAAAATCTAACAATGCAGGGGGGGTTATAACTGTCAACAGGACCCCCTCCTGCAGCAGTATGAGAGTATGACAACCCAGTGAGCTTCTGGCCGCTGCTTAGGCGGTTTGTCCTGTCTGCCTCCTCAGTGTGACGGTGGCCATGGAGACCCAGGCCCGGTGGGAGGCCATGGACCGGACGGCGGTCTTCTGCTGCGGAGTCGCTCTCCTGGGGCTCGGCACCACGCTGGTGGTCAGCAGCTTCCTGGCTCTGGGCTTCACTGGAACCTTTCTGGGTGAGGATCACAGCCTCTGTGGATGGTCCCAACATGGGTGTTAGGTCCTCCTCCCAACAGCCCAGACCATCTGACCCGGTTGACGGCGCTAATGGCAGGTTTACGGCGCTGATGGCGGGTCGACGGTGCTGATGGCCGGTTGACGGTGCTATTGGCAGGTTGACGGCGCTGATGGCAGGTTTATGGCGCTGATGGCGGGTAGACGGCGCTGTTGGCGGGTTGACGGCGCTGATGGCAGGTTGACGGTGCTGTTGGCCGGTTGACGGTGCTGTTGGCAGGTTTACGGCGCTGATGGCAGGTTTACGGCGCTGATGGCAGGTTGACGGTGCTGTTGGCGGGTTGACGGTGCTGTTGTCAGGTTGACGGAGCTGATGGCAGGTTTACGGCGCTGATCTCAGGTTGACGGAGCTGATGGCAGGTTTACGGCGCTGATGGCGGGTCGACGGTGCTGATGGCCGGTTGACGGTGCTATTGGCAGGTTGACGGCGCTGATGGCAGGTTTATGGCGCTGATGGCGGGTAGACATCGCTGTTGGCGGGTTGACGGCGCTGATGGCAGGTTGACGGTGCTGTTGGCCGGTTGACGGTGCTGTTGGCAGGTTTACGGCACTGATGGCGGGTTGACGGTGCTGATGGCAGGTTGACTGTGCTGATGGCGGGTTGACGGTGCTGATGGCGGGTTGACGGCGCTGATGGTGGGTTGACGGTGCTGATGGCAGGTTGACGGTGCTGATGGCAGGTTGACGGTGCTGATGGCAGGTTGACGGTGCTGATGGCAGGTAGACGGCGCTGTTGGCAGGTTTACGGCACTGATGGCGGGTTGACGGTGCTGATGGCAGGTTGACTGTGCTGATGGCGGGTTGACGGTGCTGTTGGCAGGTTGACGGAGCTGATGGCAGGTTTACGGCGCTGATGGCAGGTTGACGGTGCTGATGGCAGGTTGACGGTGCTGTTGGCAGGTTTACGGCGCTGATGGCGGGTAGACGGCGCTGTTGGCGGGTTGACGGCGCTGATGGCAGGTTGACGGTGCTGTTGGCGGGTTGACGGTGCTGTTGGGAGGTTGACGGAGCTGATGGCAGGTTTACGGCGCTGATGGCAGGTTTACGGCGCTGATGGCAGGTTTACGGCGCTGATGGCAGGTTGACGGCGCTGATGGCAGGTTGACGGCGCTGTTGGCAGGTTTAGGGCGCTGTTGGCAGGTTTAGGGCGCTGTTGGCAGGTTTAGGGCGCTGATGGCGGGTTGACGGTGCTGATGGCGGGTTGACGGTGCTGATGGCAGGTAGACGGCGCTGATGGCAGGTTTACGGCGCTCATGGCAGGTTTACGGCGCTGATGGCGGGTTGACGGTGCTGATGGCGGGTTGACGGTGCTGATGGCACGTTGACGGCGCTAATGGCAGGTTCACGGCGCTGATGGCACGTTGACGGCGCTAATGGCAGGTTCACGGCGCTGATGGCAGGTTGACGGTGCTGATGGTGGGTTGACGGTGCTGATGGCAGGTAGACGGCGCTGATGGCAGGTTGACGGTGCTGATGGCGGGTTGACGGTGCTGATGGCGGGTTTACGGTGCTTATAGCGGCACTGGTGGAAGGTTGACGGTGCTGTTGGCGGGTTGACGGCGCTGATGGCAGGTTGAAGGTGCTTATAGCGGCACTGGTGGTGGGTTGACGGCGCTGATGGCAGGTTGATGGTGCTGATGGCGGGTTGAGGGCGCTGTTGGCTGGTTGATGCTGCCGATGGCAGGTTTACAGTTCTGATGGCGGGTTGACGGTGCTGTTGGTGGGTTGACGGCGCTGATGGCAGGTAGACGGCGCTGATGGCGGGTTGATGGTGCTTATAGCGGCACTGGTGGCAGGTTGACGGCGCTGATGGCAGATTGACGGCGCTGATGGCGGGTTGATGGTGCTTATAGCGGCACTGGTGGCAGGTTGACGGCGCTGATGGCGGGTTGACAGTGCTGATGGCAGGTTGATGGTGCTGATGGCAGGTTGACGGTGCTTATAGCGGCGCTGTTGGCTGGTTGACGGCGCTGATGGCAGGTAGACGGCGCTGATGGCGGGTTGATGGTGCTTATAGCGGCACTGGTGGCAGGTTGACGGCGCTGATGGCGGGTTGACAGTGCTGATGGCAGGTTGATGGTGCTGATGGCAGGTTGACGGTGCTTATAGCGGCGCTGTTGGCTGGTTGACGGCGCTGATGGGGGTTGACGGTGCTTATGGCGGGTTGACTGTGCTGATGGCAGGTTGACGGCGCTGATGGCGGGTTGACAGGGCTGATGGCAGGTAGACGGCGCTGATGGCGGGTTGACGGTGCTTATAGCGGCGTTGTTGGCTGGTTGACGGCGCTGATGGCAGGTTGACGGGGCTGATGGCGGGTTGACGGTGCTGATGGCGGGTTTAAGGTGCTTATAGCGGCACTGGTGGAAGGTTGACGGTGCTGTTGGCGGGTTGACGGCGCTGATGGCTGGTTGAAGGTGCTTATAGCTGCACTGGTGGTGGGTTGACGGCGCTGATGGCAGGTTGATGGTGATGATGGCGGGTTGAGGGCGCTGTTGGCTGGTTGATGCTGCCGATGGCAGGTTTACAGCACTGATGGTAGGGTGACGTTGCTGATGACAGGATGACTGTGCTGATGGCAGGTTGACGGAGCTGTTGGCGGATTGACGGCGCTGATGGCAGGTTGATGGCGCTGTAGGCGGGTTGACGGTGCTGATGGCAGGTTTACAGCACTGATGGTAGGGTGACGGTGCTGATGGCAGGATGACTGTGCTGATGGCAGGATGACTGTGCTGATGGCAGGTTGACGGAGCTGTTGGCGGATTGACGGCGCTGATGGCAGGTTGACGGAGCTGTTGGCGGATTGACGGCGCTGATGGCGGGTTGATGGTGCTGATGGCAGGTTGACGGTGCTGATGGCGGGTTGATGGTGCTGATGGCAGGTTGACGGAGCTGATGGCAGGTTGACGGTGCTGATGGCAGGTTGACGGCGCTGATGGCAGGTTGACGGTGCTTATAGCGGCACTGATGGCAGGTTGTCGGCGCTGATGGCAGGTTGATGGTGCTGATGGCGGGTTGACGGTGCTTATAGCGGCACTGCTGGCAGGTTGAAGGCGCTGATGGCAGGTTGTCGGCGCTGATGGCAGGTTGATGGTGCTGATGGCGGGTTGACGGTGCTTATAGCGGCAATGATGGCAGGTTGACGGCGCTGATGGCAGGTTGACGGCGCTGATGGCAGGTTGATGGCGCTGTTGGCGGGTTGACGGCGCTGATGGCAGGTTGATGGTGCTGATGGCGGGTTGACGGTGCTTATAGCAGCACTGGTGGCAGGTTGACGGCGCTGATGGCAGGTTTATGGTGCTGATGGCGGGTTGACGGTGCTTATAGCGGCACTGGTGGCAGGTTGACAGCGCTGATGGCAGGTTTATGGTGCTGATGGCAGGTTGATGGTGCTGATGGCGGGTTGAGGGCGCTGTAGGCGGGTTGACGGCGCTGATGGCGGGTTGAGGGCGCTGTTGGCTGGTTGATGCTGCTGATGGCAGGTTTATGGTTCTGATGGCGGGTTAGCGGTGCTGTTGGCGGGTTGACGGCGCTGATGGCGGGTTGATGGCGCTGATGGTGGGTTGATGGCGCTGTTGGTGGGTTGACGGCGCTGATGGCGGGTTGACGGCGCTGATGGCGGGTTGATGGCGCTGTAGGCGGGTTGACGGCGCTGATGGCAGGTTGATGGCGCTGTAGGCGGGTTGACAAAAGAGAACCAAACAGGATCTTCAGCACAAGCGGCTCCATCAAAGCCTAGAACGGAACAATGGTAACAATAGAAGTCATGACATAACCCGGACAACAGCGCCGGAGGAGGAAACCAGGGCAACAGGTGTCTGAGTGGGGGGCAGTTACCTGCTTAAAGCTGCTCTTTCAATGGTCCTGCATTAGGTTGGGGGTGGGGGGGCAGCTTAATATGCTGTTATGTAGCGAAACAGGTCAGATGATGCTCAAGTGATTACAACACTGGGGGGATGGTTACGCAGCAAAGTGGTTGGAGAGCTGCGCCCCACTTCAGCTGCCCCCCATGGGGACAAAAGCCCTTTTTCCGTTTTAGTGAGCAGATTTGAATGTTCACTCAGAAAGTGGTGAGTGTCTTTTTCTGGTTCTTCCTGTCCGTTCTCACCGTGGGAGTCTGAGACCGGTTTGTCACAGGTCTAAAATCACACCTGAGTGAGCAGGTGTCCGCTCCCCCACAGCCTCAGTAATCCAGATACTTTCAGCTGTCACGAGTAACCTGGTTACATCAGCTTTTTCTGGGAACGTCCTGGTTCCACATCATCAGATGTTCTCCCACATTAGTTCTGTCTTAAACCTCAGCACACCGCTCTGAGTTCTACTGTTCCTGCAGAACCTGATCCTGTCTGTGTTCTTTCAGGGGATTATTTTGGGATTCTGATGGACGAGAAGGTGACGGGCTTCCCCTTCAACATCATGGAGAACCCGATGTACTGGGGCAGCACCGCCAACTACCTGGGCCTGGCTCTCATGTGAGTAAGCTCTTCTGCTCCTGCAGGTTCCAGCCGGTTCTGGTTCATCTGTGATGCTGGAGGTGATCAGAACCATCACAGCGCTGAATGAGCAGCAGCCCAAAAACGAGGTCTTTGTTTTTTCTGAACTGTAAATACTCCTGAAAATAGGTGAGCAGGTATAAACGTTGCTGCCGTTTCCATGACGACGCGGCTCAGTCAGTTCAGCAGTGAGCGGTTGCTAGGCAGGTTAAGGATTCGGTGGCTTTCAGACCCTCACATCCCCCAACCCCACCCCTGGCTTTGCTTTTGTCCTTCCTGTGATGAAGTCAAAGCTCCTTGTCTTCATCCTGCCCCGCTTTCTTCTAACCCCCACCCCCCACCATAAAGTCACATCCAAGCTTTTGCTGGTCCAGCAACCGGTCCTCCGGTCCGTCTAAAGTTCTGTGTTCTGATCTTCTGTCCCATCGTCACACTCAAAGAAGTGCAACTTCAAATCTGAAGCTCCGCCCCCTCCAGCTTCAGCAGCGTGCAGACACCAAGTCTTCAATTGTCCAGTGAGAATCCACAAAGTTCTCATCAGAACCTGAGACGTTCTTCTGCCTGCAGGACTTTTGTTCCTCCAAACATCTCAAAGTCAGACGACAGACCAGCAGGAACGTTTCAGCCTCTGGAAACTGACATGAGGGCGTGTCCGTCATGACGTCACTCTGGGTCTCACCTGTTCTCCGCCTGAAACAAACCCCCCTCCCTCCAATGGAGCTGCATCCTCATCACAGGCTGCCGTTATGGGAGAGGGCGGAGCCTCTTAGAACAATGACGCACTGACCAAAAGAAGATCCGCTTCTGTCCCAGGCCGACGCCCCGGCCCACTTGCCCCGCCCCTCTAATGTCAGCTGGGCAGGAATGTTTCTGCAGAAACGATCATGTTTCCTCCTCAGTCGCTCACGGCCGCCATCAGAGACCTGATGACGCGGCGTCAGAGCTGCTCTCTTACTGAAGACTGGTCAGAACATCCAGTCAGCGGTTTCTGGGCAGCGTCTGAGCGTGTGCAGACTGACTGATGCCAAGACGCCGCACAACACCTCAGGAGGAGGAGGTCGGACGGTACCGACTGGGATCCACAGCGGAGCGGACCGGACTGAAGCGGGAAAAGCGTCTGGACTCCCGCCAAAGGAGATGCAGAGTCCAAGCAGGTTCTGATGGGATGTAATGTGGGTCAGACGGTGACATAAAGTTGCTGAGTCATGGCGTCAGATTGCTGCTGAGTCAGCAGCATCTCCATGACGATGCTGTTCAAACGATGAAGTGACTGTTAGGGATCAGCGCCGTGTCCTCTGAAGTGAAGGTCCAGCCCTCCCCACATCTCTTCCTGTGTGTCTGAGTCATATGTGGGTCAGTGTGCCGCACGCCGCTGGTTCCGTTTTCCACAGTTCAAATCCAAACCACCTTCAGCTCCGTGTGACCTGTCCTGAGTGGCTGATGACGGCCTCAGCAGTCACTCTGCTATATTCAGGTCTCCCCCTTCTCTCTCTGCAGCGGCTCCAGTCCTGTTGGTCTGGTCCTGACCGCCATTGTGGGCGTGGCCTACAAGCTGGCCATCATGTTTGAGGGGTGAGTGTCTATAGAGGAGGAAGCTTCTTAGAAAGACACAATCCTAAAAGATTTCACGTTTCCTTTGATGTTTGATGCAGAAACAGAATCCCAGAAACTATGAACGTGTTTCCATAAAATCACATCACTTTACAGCAGAAAAAACACTTTACTGCTTAAGAACATCATTAAGCATTTGTCGATGGGATTTGAACCTTCAGTTGTTTTTCTACTTTACAGTTGACCCTATTATTAAATTAAAGCAGTTGATGCTTTTACTCAGACCCAGCTTCTGCTTTACAGACATTTTTAGATTCCACAATAATCCAGAAAGGCAATCCTGAGAATAAAGTCCCAAACATTAAGATCAAAGTATTTTTATGTTTTAGGACTGACCTGGACGTCTTCCTGGACGTCTTCCTGTCTGTGACCGTTTGTTCTTCCAGACCATTCACCCAGAAGATCTATCAGGAGAGGAGGAAACAGGAGTGATGCTTCCTGCACACATGCAGACGGGAGAGAACATTCCTGTTCCACTCGAGAACGTTAGACAAACCTGCACTGGAAGTCCTGGAAGGAGTCCGGCTACTGTTTGGTCAGGTCCATGTTCTGTCCATGTCTGACATGTTCTGTACATCTATGTTCTATGAGGCTAACATCTAAATCCACAAAACTTTCTACCCCAAAGACAGACGTGACTGAAGAAAACTTTATCTGGAGGCACAAACCGCCTCCTCCTTTGTGAGGACGACCAGAGCTCCTCCTCCAAACGGTTCAGATCGTCGTCTGATGGTTGCTAGGCAAATTCTGGCTGAGTGTGAGGGAAAAACCGCTTTTATGCATTTTACGCTTTGTTTGTTTGTTGATTTATACGATTTTCTGCCCTTGGATCTTTACAAACTGTAAAAAGTTCCAATAAACAACTATTTTGTCAACAACGGCTGCTGACTCCTCCCTCCTGACTGATGACTCCTCCCTTCTGACTGTTGACCCCTCCCTCCTTACTGCTAACTCCTCCCTCCTGACTGCTGACTCCTCCCTTCTGACTGTTGACCCCTCCCTCCTTACTGCTGACTCCTCCCTCCTGACTGCTGACTCCTCCCTTCTGACTGTTGACCCCTCCCTCCTTACTGCTGACTCCTCCCTCCTGACTGCTGACTCCTCCCTTCTGACTGTTGACCCCTCCCTCCTTACTGCTGACTCCTCCCTCCTTACTGCTAACTCCTCCCTCCTGACTGCTGACTCCTGACTGTTGACTCCTCCCTGCTGATTGCTGACTCCTCCTTCTTGACTCCTCCTTCCTGACTGCTGACTCCTCCCTTCTGATTGCTGACTCCTCCCTCCTGACTGCTGACTCCTCCCTTCTGACTGCTGACTTCTCCCTTCTGATTGCTGACTCCTCCCTCCGAACTGCTGACTCCTCCCTTCTGACTGCTGACTCCTCCCTTCTGACTGCTGACTTTTCCCTTCTGATTGCTGACTCCTCCCTCCGAACTGCTGACTCCTCCCTTCTGACTGCTGACTCCTCCCTTCTGACTGCTGACTTTTCCCTTCTGATTGCTGACTCCTCCCTCCGAACTGCTGACTCCTCCCTTCTGACTGCTGACTCCTCCCTTCTGACTGCTGACTTTTCCCTTCTGATTGCTGACTCCTCCCTCCGAACTGCTGACTCCTCCCTTCTGACTGCTGACTCCTCCCTTCTGACTGCTGACTTCTCCCTTCTGATTGCTGACTCCTCCCTCCGAACTGCTGACTCCTCCCTTCTGACTGCTGACTCCTCCCCCTTTGCGCTGATTTTCTGCATCTGATGCTCACAGGAAGCTTAAAATCCTTCTCTTTTGTCTCTTTGGCTTTCAGACTCTGGTTTCTGCTCTGGTTAGTAGGATTTTCTCTGATTTTCATAGTTTTCTCTTGAAAATATTTTCTCTTGTCGTTTTTTTAGGACATTAAGCTTCATTCAGATAATCTCAGAATCAGCCCTGATTTTCAGCAGTTTAGCAACTTTCCATATCTTCCTACATTTCTGATCTTGAACTAACTTCACGTCTTCCAGTCCCTAGCGTGTTCTGCCCTAACATGAGCTCTTATGTCCGTATGGCCCCAAAGTTCTGCTCCGGTTCTGTCAGTTTGACCCGGATATGCTGGTTGCCCTCAGGAGCATCGGCATCTTCCCTCCAGACCATCCTTTCCTGCAGTGGCCTTGTTGTCACGGTTACTGAATGATTGACATGTTCAGACATCATTACAACATTGTTACAATGGAAACGCTGGGGCAGCGTCGCAGTTTCAGGCTGAAGTGGGATAAAGGCCGTAACAGAGTTCAGCCGGGGTCACGGCCGAGCGTCTGCAGGTCCTCCGGTGGCGCTGAAGTCCAGCACGCCGCTCCTGCGTGGAGCTTGATGGTGTTTGTGAGAACGTCAATAACTGTGAACACTTTGTTTCTGGATCTGATAGCAGTTCTGTTTGTGTTCTTCTGCACGTACGGTTTCACCTTTGACCCCAACATTCCTCTGACTTCTTCTGAAAGTACTGAGCGCCTCAGATGGTTCTGGGTTCATTCGGTGCATCCTCGTCTTTATCACTGTCTGTGGAAACCGGGGGTTCTTTGGGGAGATCTGGATGGTCATCTTGTTCCTGTGTTCTGCTATGGCCTCATGGTTGTCGTTCCATGTTCTTGTCCCCCCCCCCCACCCCCTCCTTACAAAGGGAGCTTTTCCTGCAAGTAACAAATCAATAAAATCAAAAACATCGAAAAAGTCTTTTCAAAGTAATGAAACTAAAACAAACATTCAGAGACGCACAGTTTTCATTTTTCCTTACATTTGTTTGGAACACGCGTGTGGCTGTGAGTCTGTCCACACGGACCAGTGGAACACGTTCTTAACATTCTCATTCCTGACTGTTGGGATTGTCGTCACCATTTTGTTTGCTAAACGTACTCATTAATTCAACAGGATCCCTGAAATGACAAACAGGGTTAGGATGTGATTTCCTGAATCTAACTGCACTCATGTAACCGGGGAGAACAGCCGCGGAGAGAAAAGCCGTGGGGAGAACAGCCCCGAGGAGAACAGCCCCTGGGAGAACAGCCGTGGAGAGAACAGCCGCGGAGAGAACAGCCCCGGGGAGAACAGCCGCGGAGAGAACAGCCACGGAGAGAACAGCCGCGGAGAGAACAGCCCCGGAGAGAACAGCCCCGGAGAGAACAGCCCCTGGGAGAACAGCCGCGGGGAGAACAGCCGCGGAGAGAACAGCCCCGGAGAGTACAGCCCCGGAGAGAACAGCCCCTGGGAGAACAGCCGCGGAGAGAACAGCCGCAGGGAGAACAGCCGCGGAGAGAACAGCCCCTGGGAGAAAAGCCGCGGGGAGAACAGCCGCGGAGAGAACAGCCGCGGAGAGAACAGCCCCGGAGAGTACAGCCCCGGAGAGTACAGCCCCGGAGAGAACAGCCCCTGGGAGAACAGCCGCAGGGAGAACAGCCGCGGAGAGAACAGCCCCTGGGAGAACAGCCGTGGAGAGAACAGCCCCGGGGAGAACAGCCACGGAGAGAACAGCCACGGAGAGAACAGCCCCGGAGAGAACAGCCCCTGGCAGAACAGCCGCGGAGAGAACAGCCCCTGGGAGAACAGCCGCGGAGAGAACAGCCATGGAGAGAACAGCCAACCAGCCAAGGGTTCCCAACCCTAGAACCACAGACTGGAACTGATTCCTGATCAAGGTTCTGTCATCCGTCCATGAGTCTCCATGCGGGTCAGGATCTTTTCCTGGATGTCCTAAATACTTTCAACACATTTCTGAAACAGGGGGAAATATTTGCTGAGGGACACAGAACTGTCTTCAGAGGAAGGAAAAGGTTCTGCTGGAGGAGTGATCATGAAAAACAACAGAACCCTTCCAAAACCCGCAGACAGTTCTGCAGGGTCCTGGTCCTGTCTGGACTCATCCTGACTGTTTGGTGGGAAAGCATGGGAATGTTCCTCCTGATCTCTATCGCCTCTCACCTCCTCACCCTCCTCCCCTCCAATCATTTCTTTTTTTTTTTTATTAATAAAGGAGATTAAAAATCTGTACATAATTGAGTCATTATTACAACTAAACAGAGATGGAAAACAAAATAAAACTACATCGGATCTACAAACAGAACATACATAAGGTAAACATTCTACCTGTACTCTACCATTCACATACATAAATATTCTTTTAAACAGAAATATTTTACAAAGTCCATCCGGTTCCATCCGTATAAGAGCCAGCAGATGCCCCTTCAATCTTCTTATAAAACTACCCCCATCTGTCCATCGTCCTCCATTTCTCCGCACCCCAAAAATGAATGGCCCTCATCCAGTCCTCCTCCACGGACCGCTCAAAAGCACACCTGGGCTTCAGCGTGGCTCACAGCTCCTTGGACCCCAAGTTGTTTTTTACTGCAGGAACCATCTCGATGCACCACTCTGTAGGATCAGTGTCCACACCTCTTCAGCCGCCCCGACCTGTAGGATTTGGGCCTCAGGGCTCCTCACATCTCCAGGGACCACAGGTTTTTTTCTCCTGCTGCAGGAAACCATTTCGGTACACCACTCTGTAGGAACAGCGTCCACACTCCTCTTCTGACGCCATGACCTGTAGGATCTCACAAACAAAACAAAAAAAAACCAAACCCCTAAAAAACAAACAAACAAGAAAACCACCACCTCAGGCAATTAGGTTGACAGAAAACTAAAAACAAAAACAATTTCTGAGATAACCAATCCAAGCCTCTGTCTATACGACACGCCCCTCTAAAATTTAATAGAAAACGCACTGCAACGGTATACAGGGACATTACGCAGGTTTCTTTCAGACTTCAGTCTGGAAGAAACCTGAGACCAGACTGAAGTCTAATAAGTCTTAGAAGTCTTCTCTGAAGTCTTCCAATCATGTCTATCAACAGCTCCAGTCTGGCTTCTGTCATTTCCACAGAAACAGCCTCCTTAAAATGACCAGCGAGGTTTTCTCACTGCTGACTCTGGTTTAGCTTCCATCTTCCTTCTACTCTGACTGCTGCCTTTGATACAATCTCACCCCCCCCCCCCCCCCCCCCCCCCCCCTCTGGAAAGACGTTCAACCATCAGAATCACTGACTTACCCCTCAGCTGGATCCAGTCCTATCTTTCAGGCCGCACCCATTTCATCCAATTAGTCATTCACCTCTCCCACAGTCCAATTACCACAGGTGTGCCCCAAGGCTCTGTCCTGGGGCCCCTGCTATTCATCATTTACCTTCTCCCCCTTGGTTAAATCTTCCGTAAACACGACACCCACTTTCACTGCTATGCAGATGACACCCAGCTCTACCTCTCTAAGCCTGCCTCCCTCCCCAAATGCCTCCTTGAAATGAAATCCTGGTTCACTGCAAACTTCCTTCAATTAAATATAAATACATTTCTCATCGTAGGAACAAGCCCCTCCCTAAATAAACTTTAACTTCTCCTTTTCCCCTGATGTCTGCCCCCCCCCCCCCCCCATAGGTTAGAGTCTGGGTGTCATCCTTACAGCCCTCTCTCCTTTACTGCCCTCATCCATCTCATCTCCCAGACCGCGTCCCTCCACCTTCCACACATCGCCGTCTCCGCCCCTCTCTCACGTTCTGGTCCACAGTCTCACCCCCCCCCCCCCCCCCCCCCCCCCTTCTGGGCGACTGCAACTCCCTCTCATCTGGACCCCCTCCTTACAAAATTATTCACAAACTACCACTGCTCCAGAACTCTGCTGCCCGGATCAGAACACAAACCCCCTCCACTCTGCACATCACACCTGTCCTAAAATAATAAAATAAAATCCTTATTCTGACCCCCCCCATGACCCCTTATCCATTTAGCCACTCCCACCCACTCCCTTAGGTCTGCCTCCTCACTCCAGCTTGTTACACCCAATTCATTATGATTATTATTATTATGATTGGTATTATGATTATTATTATTATGATTATTATTATCTCCACTGATCTAAGAAACAGGAACCAGTGGAACCAGCGAAGCAGCTGCAGTCCAGTTAAGGTTCTGAACCTGGTTCCTCTGACGCTAAAACCTTTGGTCCATCTGGACCACTTCCTTTCTGGGTTTGTTCTTCTATCCAGGTTCTGTTTTGGAACCAAATGGACCGTGGAAGCAGCTGAAATGTTTACTGGACTTTTATTGGACCCAGTTCTAGTTCTGTGAAGGAAACCGGAGATGTTTGTTAGATGACCTGAAGGACAAGCTGAGGCTTTAGTCCTGGAGTCTCTGTTAGCTTTGATTCGTTTGATTCGTCCTTTCATCCATCAAAACAACTGCTTTTTTCAAAATAAAAGCCCAGAGAGTAGATTCCACATTAAAACACGTTTTTTTCAAAGTTCCTCTTCTGCACTTTAATTTTCTGATGTTTGTTTTTCGAGTTGCAACCTGGGTAAACATGCACGCGCGAGTGTTTTCTGTTTGCTTTCATTGGGTCCTCTGCGTTCACGCGCGCGGCTGCCCTCCTTAGGCCGTTCGTGGAAACTGCAGCTCCCGTTTCAGTCCGTCTGAGGCGGTCCGGGTCAGAAAGTCATTTTCTTCTCTGCTCCTCCTTTGGTGGGGAGCGGGGGGGTCTGTGACGCGCGCCATGGGAGCGGGGGGCGGACCAGAGGGGGAGGCGCCCGGTCCAGAGCGCTTAAATACGCGCCTCAGCCACGAAAGTCAGACTGACAACCGGACAGGCTGCGCTCACACGCACGCCTCTGCGCGCACACGGACGTAACCATGATCAAGAAGATGTCCCCGTCCGAGAACGACTTCGACATTCCCGCCAAGAACTGCTACCGGATGGTGATCCTGGGCTCCACCAAGGTCGGGAAGACCGCCATCGTGTCCCGGTTCCTGAACGGGAGGTTCGAGGAGCAGTACACTCCGACCATCGAGGACTTCCACCGGAAACTGTACAGCATCAAAGGAGACGTTTACCAGCTGGACATCCTGGACACCTCGGGGAACCACCCGTTTCCCGCCATGAGGAGGCTGTCCATCCTCACAGGTACGTCCGCTCAGGTGTTTGAGAGCGCAGATCCCGCAGAAACGCGCAGAAGCTGAACTCTGCTGTCCTCCTGCAGGTGACGTCTTCATCCTGGTCTTCAGCCTCGACAACCGCGACTCCTTCCTGGAGGTGCAGCGGCTGAAGCGGCAGATCTACGAGACCAAGTCCTGCCTGAAGAACAAGATCAAGGAGAACATCGACGTCCCTCTGGTGATCTGCGGGAACAAGGGCGACCGCGAGTTTCACCGGGAGGTGCAGCAGGAGGAGATCGAGCAGCTGCTGTCCGGAGACGACAAGTGCGCGTACTTTGAGATCTCCGCCAAGCGCAACGAGAACGTGGACCAGATGTTCCAGACGCTGTTCAGTCTGGCCAAGCTGCCGCACGAGATGAGCCCGGACCTGCACCGGAAGGTGTCGGTGCAGCACTGCGACCTGCTGCACCGAAAGTCCCTGAAGAACAAGAAGCTGAAGGACACGGAGGCGTACGGCGTGGTCACCCCGTGCGCGCGCAGGCCGAGCGTGCACAGTGACCTTATGTACATTAAGGAGAAAGCCGTAGGCGCCGCGCACGGTCGCGAGCGCTGCGTGATCAGCTGAGCCCCACGCTGGACTGTGTTGTTACAGCTGAATGAGGATGGCGCGTGAGCCGCCGCGCGTAAACTGACCAAAGGTTGGATACACTGGCGCGCGCTCTGCTGCCTTGCAATGAAGCGCAGTGCCGTTTCTGGACCCGAGTCCGCCTCAAAAACCCCGCAAGACCCCTGGTGAGGGCTGTCCGGCGTGCGCGTGGCTTTGTGAGGTTCGCGCGCCTGTGCGTAAAATGTGCGTTGTTGACGTCATGAGGCTCAGCGGGCGCGAGGCGCCGCGAAAAGTGCTGTTTACATGTGAATGTCGGTTTTTCGATCCTCCGCTCTGAATGTTTGATGTGAAAGTTTATTTATTGTTTGATTTTTGCATCAAAGTCCGTGAAAAATAAAATAAAAACATCTTTAAAAAAATGACTTTTTCTGGTTTGAACCTTTAGTTCTTAGTGATGCTCAGCTGTCAAAGTCCAGAAACTCAAAGCTGCAGATTTCAGCTAAAAGTCAGAAGTTTCATCCTGTGACCCCCCCCCCACACACACACACATAGAGCCCCCCCACACACACACACATAGAGCCCCCCCACACACACAGACCCCCACACACACACACAACCCCCCCACACACACATACACACAACCCCCCCCCCCCACACACACACACACACGACCAGCTCCACCACAGAAGTACCCAATCAGCAAATGACTTCACACTAAACTGTTACAAACCCCTCCAGCACCATGAACACTTCCTCTGTGTTTGTGTGTGTGTTTGTGTGTTTGACTGGTTTGATCCAAAGAACCTGCTTCTGCAAAACCCGAAGGTCCGTGGAATCAGCAGCAGGATTTGATCCTCATGAATGCTGCAGTGGAGGTCCGGTTCTGTTCTGGAAGTCCGGTTCTGTTCTGGAGGTCCGGCTCTGTTCTGGAAGTCCGGTTCTGTTCTGGAAGTCCGGTTCTGTTCTGGAGGTCCGGTTCTGTTCTGGGGGTCCTTCAACCTGAAATCTGAACGCTGAGGTGAAAGTATTCCTTCAACTGTCAGTCATCAGAGGCCCCGCCTACGTGTCTTGATGTGTTCCTCTGAACATTTTCCTTGTTTCACTCTGGAGCAGTCTGTGACCCAATCACAGCCTCAGGTGACCCGACTGACTTGTTTTGTTTTGGGCCCCTCCCACAGCCAGCTGCTGACTCAGCTACTCATCATTGTTCTATGCTGACCTGCAGGAAACCAAAGATTAATGTTCAACCCTTGTTTCTGCACAAACACCCATCCTGCGCTGACGGACTCCTGACGTTCTGCATCAGGAGAATGAGGAAGAGGTTTTTCTGGTCCATCCTCTGATGGACCACAGAGGATGCTGATCTCTAAACTCTGCTGGAAGCTTAGAAACTAACAGATCCGTGCCGACACGCATCTGTGCAGGTCACCTCACCTCCAGCCCCGCCCACATCCGCCGGATGCACGCTCAGCACCGCTCTGGTTAAACTGTAAGCTGAGCCGGGTAAACCGGAACATCGTCCTGTGGAGAAGGAAAAACTTCTGGACCTGAATTTACTTTTTCTTTACAGCTGAAGGACAAACGACCACAAAGAGTCCAAGAAGGACTGGTCCAGGTCCAGGACAGAAGGTCAGGACTCACTGAACCCAGGTCAGGTCAGAGGTCAGGATCCAGCAAACATGGAGAACGACTCCAAAGATCAGGAGAACTCGCTGAAACAGCAGGTCAGCTCTGCGCGGACCAGCATGAAGGTTCTGGAAGGTTCTGGACCTCAGTCTGTCTGTCTGGTTCTGAACTAAGACTCTCCTCCATGTTTCTTCGTCTTGGTTCTGTTGTTTTGCTCAGCAGATGGGAGGGTTCTGGGTTCTGCCGGCCTCCTGCAGAGCTGCAGGCCCAAATGTCCAGAAGCTTCTCATTGGGGGGGGCTCCTCTGTGTTCTTTGATGGGCAGCAGCTCTGAGGAGAACCAGATGATTCCTACGTCTCTGAGTCGGCTCCTGCAGGGGGAAGATTCAATTACCGATTACGTGAGACGCTTTCATCAAACGTCTTTGTACTGTGGCCCTGGGGGGGTCTGCAGGCGGGGGCAGATCCTCTGATGCCCCTGTGGTACCCAGACACACCTGCATGCAGGGAAACCTGCGCCTCAGATGTTGCATCATCACTGATCTCTGCG
The DNA here is from genome assembly GCF_053564925.1 of Oryzias latipes. Lineage (NCBI taxonomy): Eukaryota > Metazoa > Chordata > Actinopteri > Beloniformes > Adrianichthyidae > Oryzias > Oryzias latipes. The sequence continues at coordinate 28,450,629 of NC_136255.1, forward strand.
CAGCGTTCTCACATTTCTTCAGGCTGAAGACATTCACTGGACCAAACACAGACTCCGCCCCTTCTCCGCCCCTTCACGGACGTCACTACGGCACCTGTTACGATGAGACAAAAGCAGGAATTTTCAATCAAGTCAAGACCCCGCCCCTTACCAAAATATCACGATGGCAACAACATGACATCCAAGTAAAATTTGTAAGTCTACATGTTCAAAAATAGCTTAGGGGTCATGACCTCTGACCTTTCTGTAACAAAGCTTGAAACGTTTCAAAATGCGCCTTTTTCCCGTCAAATATTGACTCATTCTTGAAAGTCTGGATCTTCGCTGCTGTTATATGATCCAGAACCTTCAGCTGTTCTGCAGCGCCAACATGTCACTCATCAACCGCTGTGAGGAGACATGCGAGGCGGCTCAAGTTCAGCTACAGCAAGCCGTCCGCCGGACCCAAGTGAAAGCCGACCGGCGCGGACGAGAAGGTCCCAATCTGGTTCCCGGTCAGTGGGTCTGGCTCTCCACCGAGACCTCCCCTGCATGGCCCAGTCCCAGGTACGTGTACCGATGATCAGAACGACAATCCTGAATACCACACGTCACTAACCTCCCACGTCTGTCTGCTGAAGCCCGCCGTGGACTTCCAGGGGGGGATTCCAGGAAGCAGGTTATGCTAGCTCTCACGGTAAGTTTGAGGCTAAGGAAGTGGATAACCTCAGCTTTGGGTTCCAGAAATGGAGGTACGTTTCAGGGTAGGTCAAGTTGCCATAGCAACTCATGCTCTGAACATAACCTGGTCTGGAGCAGGTTTAGTTGAAGGTTAGTTTGTTTACAGAGAGGTGAAGCAGCATGGCGTGTCCATTTGAAGATGATTTAGTGGATGAAGAAGCTCAGATAATACTTTTTCCACCGTGAGAGGCTGATAAGACCACGTATGGATGTTGGAAAGATAAACTTTTACTTTGATCTAACTTCATTATTTGCTTCAGTTAAGATAAATCAATTTTTTAGTTAAGTCAGTTTAAAAATAACACGTAGTTATCAGACATTTATTTTACTTACATTGAAATTAATTCAATTAAGTAGGTGTAACTTTGGTGCTGCTGTTAAATCGGCACCACAAGGGATTGTGGGATATCATTCCCTTTGCCTGTCTGGATGGATTTGGGTTTAAGTGTGGCTTTTTGACCAAATGTGTTTAGTTGTTTAGCTGTTTTACCGTGTTTTGCCGAGTTATTTGTCCTGTTATGTTTAATTCTTTCTGCACCATGAGTGAGAGGGAGGAAGAGGAGGATGAGTTTATATAGCACCCCTACAGTCTGTTCCTGTAATGACAACGACGGAAATTTTTTTTAATCAATTTATGCACTTTGTGCATTTTTTCCGTCCTTTTTATCGTTATAAAAATGAGAATATCTGCCGGCTCAAACTTAGACATATGAGAGTTCAAGAAATATAATTAAGATGGAAAAAATATTAATTGAATTGGAGTAATATGACATTTAGTTAGATAAATATGTAAATTTGAGTTGTATAAACAATTATTGAGTGTTATAGACGTAAGAAATTAGGTTGAATAAATTTAACTCAATTACTTGTTTCCAATAGAAGTAATTCATTTAAGTTGGATAATTTGTAAATATATATATATTTATACATGCGTCACAAGGAAAATGGAAACACAATCAGAAACTCCTGCGTTTACTTTATTCTTCTTCTACAAGCAGAAACTCTTTCTTTTGCTGATGATGCAGCCGTGTTACTTTATTGATGGTCATATAATCTTCATAGCCGTCATTAAAATCTCAGACTCCGTCTCACTAAAGTACAGCGCTTTTTCTTTTTTTTTCTCCACGCGTTTCCATGGTGACTCCAGAAATCAGCGATCCATTGAGAATGTCTTTATGTAAGTAATGAGCTCAAGAAATGTTCAAATATTCAAATATTTAAAAAAGGTATAAAGAAACTCTTATTTCAGGATATGAAGACAAGAGGATTTAAGGAATCTAGCCACAGGGGTTGCAAGCCAGTTACTTCTGTGCCGGTCCCAAGCCCGGATAAATAGAGAGGGTTGCGTCAGGAAGGGCATCCGGCGTAAAAATTGCCAAAATAGCCATGCGAATCATCCACAACACTTTAGACATACCGGATCGGTCGAGGCCCGGGTTAACAACGACCGCCACCGATGCTGTTAACCTACAGGGTGTCGGTGGAAATTTGACTACTGTTGGTCGAAGAAAGAGGGGAGGCAGAAGGGTCCGTTGCCAGAGAGAGAAGGGAAAAGGCAGGAACATAGGTTTGAGAATAGGGACTCTTAACGTTGGCACAATGACAGGGAAAGGCAGAGAGCTGGCAGACATGATGGAGAGAAGGAAGGTAGATGTACTGTGTGTGCAGGAGACAAGGTGGAAGGGCAGCAAGGCACGTAGTATTGGAGGAGGATACAAACTGTTCTATCATGGTGTTGATAGGAAGAGAAACGGGGTAGGAGTGATTCTGAAGGGGGAGTTTGTAAACAGTGTTCTAGAGGTGAAAAGAGTCTCAGACAGGATGATGAGCCTAAAGTTAGAAATTGAAGGGGTGATGGTGAATGTAGTCAGTGGGTATGCGCCACAGGTTGGCTGTGAGTTAGAAGTGAAGGAGAGATTCTGGAGTGAGTTGGATGAGGTCATAGAGAGTATCCCCAGAGGAGAGAGAGTTGTTATTGGAGCAGACTTTAATGGGCATGTTGGTGAGGGCAATAGAGGTGATGAGGAGGTGATGGGCAGGTTTGGTGTGAAGGAAAGGAATCTGGAGGGACAGATGGTGGTGGACTTTGCGAAGAGGATGGAAATGGCTGTAGTCAACACTTACTTCCAGAAGAGAGAGGAACATAGAGTGACATACAGAAGTGGAGGTAGGAGTACTCAGGTGGACTACATCCTATGTAGACGAGGTCATTTGAGAGAGGTTAATGACTGCAAAGTGGTGGTAGGAGAGAGTGTAGCCAGACAGCACCGCATGGTGGTGTGTAAGATGACTCTGGAGGTCAGGAAGAAGAAGAGAGGGAAAACAGAAAAGAAGACCAAGTGGTGGAAGCTACAGAATGAAGAAACTTGTGAGGAATTTAGGCAGAAGTTGAGACAGGTCCTGGGTGGTCAGGATGAGCTTCCAGAGGACTGGGAAACTACAGCAGAGATTATCAGGGAAACAGGTAGGAAGGTGCTAGGTGTGTCATCTGGAAAGAGGAAAGACGGTAAAGAGACTTGGTGGTGGAATGAGGAAGTACAGGAATGCGTCCAGAGGAAGAGGTTGGCTAAAAGGAAGTGGGATGTAGAAAGGACTGAGGAAGGTAGACAGGAGTACAAGGAAGCGCAGCGTAGAGTGAAGAGAGAGGTGGCAAAGGCCAAACAGAAAGCTTATGATGAGCTATATGACAGGTTAGACACAAAGGAAGGAGAGAAGGACTTGTACAGACTAGCCAGACAGAGAGACAGAGATGGGAAGGACGTGCAACAGATAAGGGTGATTAAGGACAGAGATGGAAAGGTGCTAACAACCCAAGAGAGTGTACAGAAAAGATGGAAGGAGTATTTTGAGGAGCTGATGAACGAGGAAAATGACAGGGAAAGAAGGGAGGAAGATGTGGTTGTTGTGGAGCAGGAAGTAGCAGAGATTGGAAAGGATGAGGTTAGGAAGGCTCTGAAAAGGATGAAGAGCGGAAAGGCCGTTGGTCCTGATGACGTACCTGTGGAGGTATGGAAGTGCCTAGGAGAGACAGCAGTGGAATTTCTAACAAGGTTGTTCAATAGGATTTTAGAGAGTGAGAAGATGCCTGAGGAATGGAGGAGAAGCGTTCTGGTCCCGATCTTTAAGAACAAGGGTGACACGCAGAACTGCAGCAACTATAGAGGAATAAAGTTGATGAGCCACACAATGAAGCTGTGGGAAAGAGTAGTGGAAGCCAGGCTTAGGAAGAAGGTGGAGATTTGTGAGCAGCAGTATGGTTTCATGCCCCGTAAGAGCACCACTGATGCCATTTTTGCTTTGAGAATGTTGATGGAAAAGTACAGAGATGGTCAGAAGGAGCTGCATTGTGTGTTCGTAGATTTAGAGAAGGCGTATGACAGGGTGCCGAGGGAGGAGCTGTGGTACTGTATGAGGTCGTCTGGAGTGGCAGAAAAGTATGTCAGAGTAGTTCAGGACATGTATGAGAGAAGTATGACGGTGGTGAGATGTGCTGTAGGTCAGACAGAGGAGTTCAAGGTGGAGGTGGGACTACACCAAGGATCAGCTTTGAGTCCTTTTTTGTTTGCTATGCTGATGGACAGGCTGACAGACGAGGTAAGACAGGAATCTCCCTGGACAATGATGTTTGCGGATGACATTGTAATTTGCAGTGAGAGTAGAGAGCAGGTGGAGGAACAGCTAGAGAGGTGGAGGTTTGCTCTGGAAAGAAGAGGTATGAAGGTCAGTCGTAGTAAGACAGAATACATGTGTCTGAACGAGAGGGATCAAGGTAGAAGCGTTAGGTTACAGGGGACTGAGGTGAAGAAGGTGCAGGAGTTTAAGTACTTGGGGTCAACAGTTCAGTGTGATGGGGAGTGTGGAAAAGAGGTGAAGAGGCGAGTGCAGGCAGGTTGGAGCGGTTGGAGGAAAGTGTCAGGAGTGTTGTGTGACAGAAGAGTGTCAGCAAGACTCAAACGAAAGGTGTACAAGACAGTGGTGAGACCAGCTCTGCTCTATGGGTTAGAGACGGTAGCAGTGAGACAGAGACAAGAGGCTGAGATGGAGGTAGCGGAGATGAAGATGTTGAGGTTCTCCTTAGGAGTGACCAGGTTAGACAGGATAAGGAACGAGTACATCAGAGGGACGGCCCATGTTGCCTGTGTTAGCGACAAAGTCAGAGAAGCCAGACTGAGATGGTTTGGACATGTTCAGAGGAGGGATAGTGGATATATTGGTAGAAGGACGTTGGAGATGGAGCTGCCTGGCAGGAGGGCAAGAGGACGGCCAAAGAGGAGATACATGGATGTCTTAACAGAGGACATGAAGTTGGCTGGTGTTAGGGTAGAAGATGTCCATGATAGAGTGAGGTGGAAAAGGATGATTCGCTGTGGCGACCCCTGATGGGAAAAGCCCAAAGAGAAAGAAGACAAGAGGATTTAAGGATCAACAGGTGTTTGAATAATTCCAAATCCATGTGAGAACATGACTGTGGTGAAATAATCAAAGCTCTTTTAATTACAACCAATGAGTGTTACATTGTAATGTGCAATAATGATTACTGAAAGGTTTAAATTACAATCAATCAATTATTATAATGTCTTCTAATGATAATCAATGATTATTACATAACCGTCACTGTTTACTGAAATCATGAATGAATGTTTCTGAAGATCATCAATCATTTCTAGGCACTGGATTTAGTAACTTGAAGAGAATTTATCTGATCAGAACCGGATTTAAAACACTGTAAAACTATCAAATGAATGGACTCAGTAGGGGGGGGGTTATATAAGCTTGCTTCTTCCCACTCCTTTTCAAGCAATAAATCAAACTCTACCTATACCTCAGTTAATGATCACTGTATTTAATTAAGCAAATGTGATTCAAGTGAGCTTTTTGTTTTGTTTTATTTTCTGTCTTTTTAATCTACGCATTTCATCATTTCTGTAATGAGTTTGATAAATATGTGTAAACTCTTTATTGCTTTTGACTAAATAAATCAATAAAATCAAAAAAATCAAATCAAATGTACTTGACATGCACGTGCATTAACCCAGGGTTACCTCACTGCGGCGCCATGCAAGCTCTGCAGAACCCAAACCATAAACCAGGGGTCGGGAACCTTTTTGGCCAAGAGAGCCATAAACGCCACATATTTTGAAATGTAATTTCGAAAGAGCCATACAATAATGTAGTGTCCCTTTCCCACACTGAGGCACTGAGACTTAACCTCTTTTAAAGTTCTTTATTCCGATTACTGCAGACCGCAACAAAGGCCGTTCAATTAATTCAGCAACTCCTGAATCTCTCCCGCCGAGACGAGACGAGAGCGCTTCTCCCAACTTTACATTCCCCTGCCCCCGCTCCAGCCCTCCCATTTCCCTTATTCGGCCCATAGCTGAACCCCATTGGTCCAAACTACCTAACAACAGGCTGAGCGACAGAACTGAGGGCCAATCAGATCTCTGCTTGACGCGTTCAATGAACTCCAGAACTTTTAACGCGGCCCAACAGCCAAGTTAAACTCAGACCGCAACGATATGTTTAAAACTAAATATACAAGTGAATGTGTGCATTTGATGTAATTTCAACATTTTTAAAGTACAATAAGTCTGTGGATTCTTTTTAATAACATTGTTATGCTGTTGCTAATAAATGATGAGTATTTCTCGTAGTAGTTCTGCTGATGGTTTAGTCTGGTTGATACGTGGTGAGTTTCTGCTTCATGCAGGCGTTGAGACTTTAAACGTGATCGTAGGTCTGAATGTTCTGTAGATGTGAGACAGACTGATCACATGCAGACGCGGAGCCAAACACACACTCACACGCTGCAGTGAGTGACAGGCAGCGGGTTTTAGGTTTTTACAATCCCTGCGCGATTCACCTGCTGCCTGTCCCCACAACCCCTCACCCCCACCCTCTGCTTTCTTCCTCACACATCCCGTCCCCGCATCTGCGCGCTCTTTCTCAGAGACGGGAGCGCGCAGTTTTAGGCACGTCAATTCACAGGTTTCCGGCTGGTACAAACTCTGTGAAATAATAGATAATAGTAACTGATAGCGCTGGCGCAGATTTCTCTCTCTAAGCACCGCTACTACTGCGCGCCTCTGGCATCGCATCGCGCCCGAGAAGGACTGGTCTAATGAAAAAAAAAGTATATTTAAAGATTTGTCTGCGAGCCACATGTGACCATCAAAAGAGCCATATATGGCTCGCGAGCCATAGGTTCCCGACCCCTGCCATAAACGATCATCAATGAGTAACTGAGTAAATGTCTGGGTCCAGGACGTCCTGCAGAGACGCTGAGTATTCACCAAGCAGCAAATGACACCTCTAGAGGTTAGATGTCATTTACCCAGCATGCATTTGTCTGGGAGGTGACAGTGAGATCATCAGAGGATGCTGGGAGCAGCAACGCTCGAGACCTTTTCTCAGAAGTCCGCCTCCAGGTTCAGACCCTCTGGTGTCATTCGGACCCAAACAGAACCTTCATGTGAGCTGCTGGTGTGGAGCTCAGACACGCCGTCCTTCAGAACCGGAGCAGGACCTGTTCAGACGTTTGCTGCTGTTCCTGTGACACCATCAAAGCCACATTCTCTGAGTGCTGCCATTGATCACAGCTGAACTTGGGTGGGGGTGCAATTCCAGGGCAGCACGTCGGGTTCTGTGTACTCTGTCCTCCATATGTAGGTTGTCCTCTGGTGCAGCCCGGTTCTGGACTTTTCCTTCAAACTAACGGTTTTTGTTTCACACACCCCCCCCCCCCCCCCCTCGTTTTTGTGCTAGCATACGGCTGCTGAAGGAGCCGCGGTTCCTCCAGAGTGTAAGGGGCCCAATGCCCCCTCCCTGCAGCCGCCGTGCTCACAGGTGGGGGTGGAGCGGCAGACTGATGCGGTGCTGAGAGTTTTAGTGCAGGTTTCCCAGAAGATGTCAGTCCGGTCTGTTCGGGTTTGGCTCAGAGATCTGAGCTCAAAGACCAACAGCATCCAGTCTGAGTGCAGCAGACAGATCAGCCGCAGCCAGAACCACAAGAACCCAAACCGCCATCTGGTTTCATCATCGTGTTGATCATTAAATCATGAGGAACGAGGAACCGGAATCCTTTCACCCCAGAGGGTGGAACCGTCATGGCTTCAGATCTGACTTTGACCCACCTTACCTGTCCCACGGGTTCTGGTTGAGCCAACCGACCCAATTCACACTTATTTTCTGTTTGCGGAACCCAATAATAAGGCTGATGAAGGTTCTGCTCAGAGATCAGGCTGGAGAACGTTTCTACGCACAGTTTCCAGGAATGGTCACAGAAGTGACAAACCAGTTCAAGTCCCTCCCTCCTCAAAGCTTTCAGCGTCAGCTTCAAGGTGAAGACCTCTTCCCAGGAGTCCGTGCTGCTCTGGAGCCTGATGGTTCTGGTTCCACGTCTTCCTGTCCAGCCTCACACCATCACAATGACCTGTGTTCCCTCCGTCCAGCAGGGGGCAGTATGCGGCATCAGTCCACCGACACATGACCAGAGGGCTGAGGGAGGCGGTTTGGTTCAGGTGGCGGTTCCATGTCTTCCTACGGTTAGCGTGGCCTTTTGTAGCTGATGGCGTAGCTGTGGAGAACCGACACATTCCGGTCCGAACGGCACCAGAGTCCTCTGACCCGTGCACGGTTCACCGTGTCAGACCACGAACCAACCGGACTGTGGGAGCAAACCTGCAACGGGGAACCTTCAGATCCGCTTAGAAGAGATGAAAGGGTCCAAATCCCCAGAACCGTCTGCTTCCTAGAGAACGTGTTTCCTGTAGAAGTCACGCTGTTTCTGTCTGGAAACCCTTTGACTAATGAGACGCTGCAGCACAGCAAGAGGAACTCAGGAGGAACCACAACCAAAACCCAACAAAGCAGAAACTTTGTTAGGTTCTAATAACTCCAGCATTTATGCGACTGGTTCCTTTCTTTCAGTCCAATAGTTCTCCGTTCAGGCTGGAACCACTGATTGTCTGAGGTCAAGACACTCAGAGAAGGTCGTTGCATCATCGTAAGGGTTACATGAGCGGCTCCAACAGAATGTCATTATCACGCCATGTATCTGGAAAGAAAGCGTGTTCCTGGAAAAGCAGAGCGGAGAACTGTGCTGTGCGTCATGTGTCCCGTGTCTCTCTGTGACAAATGCGTTTACTTCTGCAGAAGACGTCGCAGACGTTTCGCTCATCAGCTGCTCGCAGACACTGATGCAGGGCAACGCGCACACGCTAACCTCAGCAGGGCAACGTGCACACGCTAACCTCTGCAGGGCAACGTGCACACGCTAACCCCTGCAGGGCAACGTGCACACGCTAACCTCTGCAGGGCAACGTGCACACGCTAACCTCTGCAGGGCAACGTGCACACGCTAACCTCTGCAGGGCAATGTGCACACGCTAACTTCTGCAGGGCAACGTGCGCACGCTAACCTCTGCAGGGCAACGTGCACACGCTAACCTCTGCAGGGCAACGTAAACACGCTAACCTCTGCAGGGCAACGTAAACACGCTAACTTCTGCAGGGCAACGTGCACACGCTAACCTCTGCAGGGCAATGTGCGCACGCTAACCTCTGCAGGGCAACGTGCACACGCTAACCCCTGCAGGGCAACGTGCACACGCTAACCCCTGCAGGGCAACGTGCACACGCTAACCTCTGCAGGGCAACGTGCGCACGCTAACCTCTGCAGGGCAATGTGCACACGCTAACCTCTGCAGGGCAACGTGCACACGCTAACCTCTACAGGGCAACGTGCGCACGCTAACCTCTGCAGGGCAACGTGCGCACGCTTACCTCTGCAGGGCAACGTGCACACGCGTACCCATGCAGGGCAACGTGCACACGCTAACCTCTGCAGGGCAACGTGCACACGCTAACCTCTGCAGGGCAACGTGCACACGCTAACCTCTGCAGGGCAATGTGCACACGCTAACCTCTGCAGGGCAACGTGCGCACGCTAACCTCTGCAGGGCAATGTGCACACGCTAACCTCTGCAGGGCAACGTGCACACGCTAACCTCTGCAGGGCAACGTGCACACGCTAACCTCTGCAGGGCAATGTGCACACGCTAACCCCTGCAGGGCAACGTGCACACGCTAATCTCAGCAGGGCAACGTGCACACGCTAACCTCTGCAGGGCAACGTGGGCACGCTAACCTCTGCAGGGCAACGTGCACACGCTAACCTCTGCAGGGCAACGTGCACACGCTAACCCCTGCAGGGCAACGTGCACACGCTAACCTCAGCAGGGCAACGCGCACACGCTAACCTCAGCAGGGCAACGCGCACACGCTAACCTCTGCAGGGCAACGTGCACACGCTAACCCCTGCAGGGCAACGTGCACACGCTAACCTCTGCAGGGCAACGTGCACACGCTAACCTCTGCAGGGCAACGTGCACACGCTAACCTCTGCAGGGCAACGTGCACACGCTAACCTCTGCAGGGCAACGTGCACACGCTAACCTCTGCAGGGCAATGTGCGCACGCTAACCTCTGCAGGGCAACGTGCGCACGCTAACCTCTGCAGGGCAACGTGCACACGCTAACCTCTGCAGGGGAACGTGCACACGCTAACCTCTGCAGGGCAACGTAAACACGCTAAACTCTGCAGGGCAACGTGCACACGCTAACCTCTGCAGGGCAACGTGCACACGCTAACCTCTGCAGGGCAACGTGCACACGCTAACCTCTGCAGGGCAACGTGCACACGCTAACCTCTGCAGGGCAATGTGCACACGCTAACCTCTGCAGGGCAACGTGCACACGCTAACCTCTGCAGGGCAACGTGCACACGCTAACTTCTGCAGGGCAACGTGCACACGCTAACCTCTGCAGGGCAATGTGCCCACGCTAACCTCTGCAGGGCAACGTGCACACGCTAACTTCTGCAGGGCAACGTGCACACGCTAACCTCTGCAGGGCAACGTGCGCACGCTAACCTCTGCAGGGCAACGTGCACACGCTAACCTCTGCAGGGGAACGTGCACACGCTAACCTCTGCAGGGCAACGTAAACACGCTAAACTCTGCAGGGCAACGTGCACACGCTAACCTCTGCAGGGCAACGTGCACACGCTAACCTCTGCAGGGCAACGTGCACACGCTAACCTCTGCAGGGCAACGTGCACACGCTAACCTCTGCAGGGCAATGTGCACACGCTAACCTCTGCAGGGCAACGTGCACACGCTAACCTCTGCAGGGCAACGTGCACACGCTAACTTCTGCAGGGCAACGTGCACACGCTAACCTCTGCAGGGCAATGTGCCCACGCTAACCTCTGCAGGGCAATGTGCCCACGCTAACCTCTGCAGGGCAACGTGCACACGCTAACTTCTGCAGGGCAACGTGCACACGCTAACCTCTGCAGGGCAATGTAAGTTTGACTTTCTCTGTTTAACGGAAACCTGGCAGCATCCAAATGACTTCTCACAACTTAACGACTCCACCCCTCCCGGCTTTGTTTACATCTGCAAACCACGTTGCACTGGTCGCGGGGGAGGTCTCGCGATATTACACCACGAGAAGTGGAAAGTCCTGCCGGTTGAGATTCCGTCCTTCAGCTCCATGGAATGCATTGCCTGCATGCTTCCTGGCCCCACCCCAACTGTCCTGGCTGTGGTTTATCGCCCTCCCAAGACAAACTCTGACTTTTTAAATGAACTTGGAACTCTTCTCTCCCATCTCTCATCCCTCTCACCCAATGTCATAATGATGGGTGATTTTAATGTTCACTTTGATGACAGGCTTCTTCCGCTCACCAGAGACTTCAGCTCATGTTTAGACAGCCTTAACTTCACCCAGCACGTCAGTTCTCCTACCCACTCTAAAGGACATATCTTAGATTTAGTTTGCTGCTCTGGATTAACCCCAACTAAATGCTCTGCTGATGAAATTCATGTAACCGATCATTTTCTTGTGTCATTTAACATCTCCATCACTCTATCTGTCACTAAACCCTCCCGTCTCATGTCTTTTCGTAATGTTAAAAATATCAATGTGAACGCACTTTCCTCACTCATACGTGATACTTCGATCCCTAACACACCAAACCCTGATGAACTTGTCTCCTCCTACAACAACCTTCTTTCGGACTCTCTCAACCATCTCGCTCCTGTCAAAACTCGCCCTGTCTCCTTTTCCAAATCTGCTCCCTGGTTCACCCCAGAGCTCCGTTACATGAAAACCAAAGGTCGCCAGCTTGAGCGACTCTATAAAAGAACTGGCTTAACCGTTCACAAAGAAATCTATAAATCACATATCACTCAGTATAAGGACCTGGTTTCTACCACAAAAACAAACTATTTTTCTGAACTCATCTCCACAAACAAAGGCAACTCAAAAACTCTCTTCTCTCTGATGAACACTATTTTCAACCCCCCTGACTCTCTCCCTCCCCATTTCTTTTCCATTGAAACCTGTAACTCCCTCATGTCGTTCTTTAACAAGAAAATTCAAGTCATCCATCAACAGCTTAGCTCTGCTCTCCTCCCTCCCATCCCTGACTCTTTCTCTCTCAATCACATGTTTTCCTCCTTTCAACTGCCTGACCACGAGGAAATTTCCTCTCTCATCCTTAAATCCAAACCGACCACCTGTTCTCTTGATCCCCTCCCAACATCTTTAGTTATAGCCTGCCTCCCATCTCTCCTTCCGCTCATTACTGCCATTATTCATTCCTCACTCTCATCTGGTACTGTCCCATCACTTTTTAAAATGGCAGCTGTTAAACCCATCCTGAAAAAACCCGGTTCAGATCCCAACGTATTCAATAATCTCCGTCCAATTTCCAACCTTCCCTTCATTTCCAAAATTCTAGAGAAAATAGTCGCCTCTCAACTCTATGATCACCTGAAACACAATAATCTTCTGGAACCTTTTCAGTCTGGCTTCCGCCCCTCCCACAGCACTGAGACTGCTCTGCTCAAGATCACCAATGATCTTCTCATTGCAGCTGATTCTGGCCTCCTCACCATCCTCATCCTCCTGGACCTGAGTGCAGCCTTTGATACCATTTCTCATTCCATCCTCCTCCAAAGGCTCTCCTCCCTCGGCATCACCTCCACCCCCCTCCGTTGGTTTCAATCCTACCTCTCAGACCGCACCCAATTCATCCAGCTTAAATCATTTAAATCTCAGCCTTCCTCTGTCTCTTCTGGTGTCCCCCAAGGTTCTGTCCTTGGTCCTCTTCTTTTCATTACTTATCTTCTTCCCCTTGGCAATATCTTCCGTAAATTTAATGTTAATTTTCACTGTTTTGCGGATGACACCCAGCTCTATGTATCCAGTAAACCTGACTCCTGTCTTCCACCCTCCTCCCTCCACTCCTGTCTATCTGAAATCAAAAACTGGTTCACCTCAAACCTTCTCAAACTCAACAGGGATAAAACCGAGTTACTTCTCGTCGGTTCCAAATCCACCCTCTATAAAGCCACAAATCTAACTCTTTCCATTGATTCGTCTTCTGTCTCCCCCTCCCCTCAGGTGAAGAGTCTGGGTGTCATCCTAGATAGCTCACTATCTTTTCAGTCCCACATCAATAACATTACCCGGTCAGCCCAATTCCATCTACGTAACATTAATCGTCTACACCCCTCCCTCACTGTCCCCTCTGCTTCTATCCTGGTTCACAGTCTGGTCACTTCCCGTTTAGATTATTGTAATTCTCTCCTCTTTGGCCTCCCCCAAAAAACCCTCAATAAGCTTCAACTGGTCCAGAACTCAGCTGCCCGCATCATCTCCAGAACCCCCTCCTTCAGTCACATCACTCCAATTCTCCACCAGCTGCCCTGGCTCCCCATAACCTCCAGAATCCAATTCAAACTCCTCCTGTTCACCTTTAAGGCCCTCCATAACCTGGCTCCTCCTTATCTCTCCGACCTCCTTCATCTCAAAACCCCCTCTCGTTATCTTCGATCCTCCTCCTCTGTTCAGTCCCGCCCGACTCGTCACCATGGGGAGCAGAGCCTTCAGCTGCTCTGCTCCCAAACTCTGGAATTCCCTCCCTCCTGACCTCCGTAACATAGACTCTCTGCCTACTTTCAGATCTAAACTCAAAACCCATCTGTTCATTTCTGCCTTCCCATCCTGATTCACTTTTTATTTTTTCTACTATTTTTATTGTGCTTTTAATGTCTATTTTTAACCTTTGTTTTGTAAAGTGTCCTTGGGTTTCTTTAAAGGCGCTTTAAATAAAATGGATTATTATTATTATTATTAATGTGCACACGCTAACCTCTGCAGGGCAACGTGCTCACGCTAACCTCTGCAGGGCAACGTGCACACGCTAACCTCTGCAGGGCAAAATACGCACGCTAACTTCTGCAGGGCAACGTGCACACGCTAACCCCTGCAGGGCAACGTGCTCACGCTAACCTCTGCAGGGCAACGTGCTCACGCTAACCTCTGCAGGGCAACGTGCACACGCTAACCTCTGCAGGGCAATGTGCACACGCTAACCTCTGCAGGGCAACGTGCACACGCTAACCTCTGCAGGGCAATGTGCACACGCTAACCTCTGCAGGGCAACGTGCACTCGCTAACCTCTGCAGGGCAACGTGCTCACGCTAACCTCTGCAGGGCAACGTGCACACGCTAACCTCTGCAGGGCAATGTGCACACGCTAACCTCTGCAGGGCAACGTGCACACGCTAACCTCTGCAGGGCAACGTGCTCACGCTAACCTCTGCAGGGCAACGTGCACACGCTAACCTCTGCAGGGCAACGTGCACACGCTAACCTCTGCAGGGCAATGTGCACACGCTAACCTCTGCAGGGCAACGTGCACACGCTAACCTCTGCAGGGCAACGTGCACACGCTAACCTCTGCAGGGCAACGTGCACACGCTAACCTCTGCAGGGCAACGTGCTCACGCTAACCTCTGCAGGGCAACGTGCACACGCTAACCTCTGCAGGGCAATGTGCACACGCTAACCTCTGCAGGGCAACGTGCACACGCTAACCTCTGCAGGGCAACGTGCTCACGCTAACTTCTGCAGGGCAACGTGCACACGCTAACCTCTGCAGGGCAACGTGCACACGCTAACCTCTGCAGGGCAATGTGCACACGCTAACCTCTGCAGGGCAACGTGCACACGCTAACCTCTGCAGGGCAACGTGGGCACGCTAACCTCTACAGGGCAACGTGCACACGCTAACCTCTGCAGGGCAATGTGCCCACGCTAACCTCTGCAGGGCAACGTGCACACGCTAACCTCTGCAGGGCAAAGTGCCCACGCTAACCTCTGCAGGGCAACGTGCCCACGCTAACCTCTGCAGGGCAACGTGCACACGCTAACCTCTGCAGGGCAACGTGCACACGCTAACCTCTGCAGGGCAATGTGCCCACGCTAACCTCTGCAGGGCAACGTGCACACGCTAACCTCTGCATGGCAACGTGCACACGCTAACCTCAGCAGGGCAACGTGCACACGCTAACCTCTGCAGGGCAATGTGCCCACGCTAACCTCTGCAGGGCAACGTGCACACGCTAACCTCTGCAGGGCAATGTGCCCACGCTAACCTCTGCAGGGCAACGTGCCCACGCTAACCTCTGCAGGGCAACGTGCACACGCTAACCTCTGCAGGGCAACGTGCACACGCTAACCTCTGCAGGGCAATGTGCCCACGCTAACCTCTGCAGGGCAACGTGCACACGCTAACCTCTGCATGGCAACGTGCACACGCTAACCTCTGCAGGGCAATGTGCCCACGCTAACCTCTGCAGGGCAACGTGCACACGCTAACCTCTGCAGGGCAATGTGCCCACGCTAACCTCTGCAGGGCAACGTGCCCACGCTAACCTCTGCAGGGCAACGTGCACACGCTAACCTCTGCAGGGCAACGTGCACACGCTAACCTCTGCAGGGCAATGTGCCCACGCTAACCTCTGCAGGGCAATGTGCACACGCTAACCTCTGCATGGCAACGTGCACACGCTAACCTCAGCAGGGCAACGTGCGCACGCTAACCTCTGCAGGGCAACGTGCGCACGCTAACCTCTGCAGGGCAATGTGCACACGCTAACCCCTGCAGGGCAACGTGCCCACGCTAACCTCTGCAGGGCAACGTGCGCACGCTAACCTCTGCAGGGCAACGTGCACACGCTAACCCCTGCAGGGCAACGTGGGCACGCTAACCTCTGCAGGGCAATGTGCACACGCTTACCTCTGCAGGGCAACGTGCACACGCTAACCCCTGCAGGGCAACGTGCACACGCTAACCTCTGCAGGGCAACGTGCACACGCTAACCTCTGCAGGGCAACGTGCACACGCTAACCTCTGCAGGGCAATGTGCACACGCTAACCTCTGCAGGGCAACGTGCACACGCTAACCTCTGCAGGGCAATGTGCACACGCTAACCTCTGCAGGGCAACGTGCACACGCTAACCTCTGCAGGGCAACGTGCTCACGCTAACCTCTGCAGGGCAACGTGCACACGCTAACCCCTGCAGGGCAACGTGGGCACGCTAACCTCTGCAGGGCAATGTGCACACGCTAACCTCTGCAGGGCAACGTGCACACGCTAACCTCTGCAGGGCAACGTGGGCACGCTAACCTCTACAGGGCAACGTGCACACGCTAACCTCTGCAGGGCAATGTGCCCACGCTAACCTCTGCAGGGCAACGTGCACACGCTAACCTCTGCAGGGCAATGTGCCCACGCTAACCTCTGCAGGGCAACGTGCCCACGCTAACCTCTGCAGGGCAACGTGCACACGCTAACCTCTGCAGGGCAACGTGCACACGCTAACCTCTGCAGGGCAATGTGCCCACGCTAACCTCTGCAGGGCAACGTGCACACGCTAACCTCTGCAGGGCAATGTGCCCACGCTAACCTCTGCAGGGCAATGTGCACACGCTAACCTCTGCATGGCAACGTGCACACGCTAACCTCAGCAGGGCAACGTGCGCACGCTAACCTCTGCAGGGCAACGTGCGCACGCTAACCTCTGCAGGGCAATGTGCACACGCTAACCCCTGCAGGGCAACGTGCCCACGCTAACCTCTGCAGGGCAACGTGCGCACGCTAACCTCTGCAGGGCAATGTGCACACGCTTACCTCTGCAGGGCAACGTGCACACGCTAACCCCTGCAGGGCAACGTGCACACGCTAACCTCTGCAGGGCAACGTGTACACGCTAACCTCAAAATGTTGGGCTTGTGTTTAAACAATACCGAAAACCTGAAACTATGATTTCCTCCTGGCTTTGTTTTGGTGACAGTTGTGGTCAAAAACGTCTCCCGGTCCCCGTGGATCGAGCGGCCCCAGTCCCCTATGGACCAAGCGGCCCCGGTCCCCGTGGACCGAGTGGCCCCTGTCTCCTTTGGAGCGAGCGGCCCCGGTTTCCTACAGAGCGACCGGCCCCTGTCTCCTATGGAGCGAGCGGCCCCGGTCCCCGTGGACCGACCGGCCCCTGTCTCCTTTGGAGCGAGCGGCCCCGGTCCCCGTGGTCCGAGCGGCCCCAGTCCCCTATGGAGCGAGCGGCCCCTGTCCCCTTTGGACCGAGCGGCCCCGGTCCCCTATAGACCGAGCGGCCCCGGTCCCCTTTGGACCGAGCGGCCCCGGTCCCCTATGGAGCGAACGGCCCCGGTCCCCTATGGACCGAGCGGCCCCTGCCCCCTATGGAGCGAGCGGCCCCTGCCGCCTATGGAGCGAGCAGCCCCGGTCCCCTATGGACCGGGCGGCCCCTGCCCCCTATGGAGCGAGCGGCCCCTGTCCCCTATGGAGCCAGCGGCCCCTGTCCCCTACGGAGCGAGCGGCCCCGGTCC
Organism: Oryzias latipes; assembly: GCF_053564925.1. NCBI lineage: Eukaryota > Metazoa > Chordata > Actinopteri > Beloniformes > Adrianichthyidae > Oryzias > Oryzias latipes. The sequence goes on from NC_136255.1 coordinate 28,468,112, forward strand.
CCTATGGACCGAGCGGCCCCGGTCCCCGTGTACCGAGCGGCCCCTGTCCCCTTTGGACCGAGCGGCCCGGTCACCTTTGGATCGAGCGGCCCTGGTCCCCTATGGACCGAGCGGCCCCTGCCCCCTATGGAGCGAGTTGCCCCTGTCCCCTATGGACTGAGCGGCCCCTGCTCCCTATGGACCGAGCGGCCCCTGCCCCCCATGGACCGAGCGGCCCCGGTCCCCTTTGGACCTAGCGGCACCGGTCCCCTATGGACCGAGCGGCCCCTGCCCCCTATGGACCGAGCGGGCCCTGTCCCCTTTGGACCGAGCGGCTCCGGTCCCCTATGGAGCGAGCGGCCCCGGTCCCCTTTGGACCGAGCACCCCCGGTCCACCATGGAGCGAGCGGCCCCGGTCCCCTTTGGACCGAGCAGCCCCGGTCCCCTATGGAGCGAGCGGCCCCGGTCCCCTTTGGACCGAGCGGCCCCGGTCCACCATGGACCGAGCTGCCCCGGTCCCCTATGGACCGAGTGGCCCCGGTCCCCTATGGACCGAGCGGCCCCGGTCCCCGTGTACCGAGCGGCCCCTGTCCCCTTTGGACCGAGCGGCCCGGTCACCTTTGGATCGAGCGGCCCTGGTCCCCTATGGACCGAGCGGCCCCTGCCCCCTATGGAGCGAGTTGCCCCTGTCCCCTATGGACTGAGCGGCCCCTGCTCCCTATGGACCGAGCGGCCCCTGCCCCCCATGGACCGAGCGGCCCTGGTCCCCTTTGGACCTAGCGGCCCCGGTCCCCTATGGACCGAGCGGCCCCTGCCCCCTATGGACCAAGCGGGCCCTGTCCCCTTTGGACCGAGCGGCTCCGGTCCCCTATGGAGCGAGCGGCCCCGGTCCCCTTTGGACCGAGCGGCTCCGGTCCCCTATGGAGCGAGCGGCCCCGGTCCCCTTTGGACCGAGCACCCCCGGTCCACCATGGAGCGAGCGGCCCCGGTCCCCTTTGGACCGAGCAGCCCCGGTCCCCTATGGAGCGAGCGGCCCCGGTCCCCTTTGGACCGAGCGGCCCCGGTCCACCATGGACCGAGCTGCCCCGGTCCCCTATGGACCGAGTGGCCCCGGTCCCCTAAGGATTGAGCCGCCCCGGTCCCCTATGGACCGAGCTGCACCTGTCCCCTATGGAGCGAGCCGCCCCGGTCCCCTATGGACCGAGCGGCCCCGGTCCCCTATGGACCGAGCGGCCCCGGTCCACCATGGAGCGAGCGAACAAGGATCCGTTAGTGCTGTTCACGTGAAACGTGCACGCTCCTCACTGCAGCCTGACTGATAGAAGTGAGGAAATGAGCCAATCAGAGTGAAGTTTGTGTGGACGTCCTACAGACACTTATGGATCACGTGCACGCCACGTATGGAGCCGACAACCCAAAACCCACAGAACCTTTACAGGTTGACCCCCCCTGGACGGGGGGCTTTACTGCGTTCTGGTTGGTCAGCTCGGTTAAGCTAAACCACTAAACTGAAGCCAGGTCACTCAAATCGTCTCAATGGGCGTGTCCCACCAATCGGCCCATTGACCACTGTCTAGGTCATGTGACCATAAGGTTTGTCCCCCTCTTTTTAAGTGGGACGACCTTCAGACTTGGTAACTGCCACAATATGAATGTATTTTTCTTTACATTTGTTAGACAGAAACATGAGGCCTGCTTTGGAAAACTGCACGGCGTTTTCTGGTCGATGACTTTGACTTCAGTCGTGGATCATGTCGACGCCGTTTTGTCTCCTTGGTTTTACTGTTCTTTCCTCCTCTGACGATTGCAGTGTCAGAACCTGCCTTGGCTCCAAAGCTTGAGTTCTACACGTCTGATGACGACTCGCCGCGTCAGCCGACCGAGGAGACTCCTTGTAAGGATCACAACCGAGTGGCAGCATTTGGCGGCGGCGTGCGGCGGCTCCAACCTGCTGAGCCAGGACGTCAATGTGGGAAGTTTCCTGGCAGAGAAAAGCACAGGCGCTTCAAATCCACACCGGCACGCCGTGAACGGCACCGGACCAGCATGCACCACTTTCTTTCTGATGTGGGGAGGGAGGCAGGCGAGCATGCTGGGATACATTCAGCCCACAAGGAGAGGAAAGAATCTGGAAACCGGAACTCTGGAAGGAGGTGAACGCCTCAGACGGAGAAACATCTGCTCTAGAAAATCCACATCTCTCCATGTCTTTCCTAAAAACAAGCTGCTTTTCTGGAAGCATGTCTGCTGGACGCCCCTCAGAAACCTCCACCTCCTCCCTGTCCTCGTTCTCCTCCCCACAGATGACTCATCCTCCTGGAAAGGAGCTATCTTTGTTCACACAGGATTTAGGATTATTTGATTTGTTTCTAATTTTTCACTTTGAAGATGAGTAATCAAGATTTGATGTCTGCAGTACCCCCCCCCCCCCACACACACACACACAAACACACACAGACGCAGGAGGGTTGTGGCGGCGAGGCGCCTCCTCAGATTCAGACCGCCTCCCTCCTGTTGGCTCTGACCTGCTGCTGACAGTCTTCCGAGCTGCAAACTAAAATAGAAAGCTTTGCTTTCTAAATCACTTTCTTTCTGCTTTAGCGGCACAAACCTTTCAGACGCGTCGGCTTCAAACTCGCCTCCTGTTTCTGCACCAAACAGCCAATCACAGACAGGGGGGTTCAAGCGGGGGCCAAATTAGGAACTCAACGTTAGACTGGGGGCCAATTTTGGTGAAAATAATGGATTAACAGAAAAGTGTTTTTAGTAACTTTAACAAGTGTCATTGGTTCCGTTAACCAGACCCTCCAGATGTTTCCAGAGGTTTCTGTCCAGATCTTCTACTCGTCTATTTGTATCATTTGACAGACTCATTTCCTCAAACTTTCTCCTTTGCTCTGGTCAAACGGTGTCGGCTCCTTTCAGCATCCGTTCATCACTGACGGTCTTCCCACGCCGGGCCACGTCCAGAACTTCCAGAACTTCCAGAACCACAGCGTAGCTTCTGTCCAGCTTCACTGCATGGAGTCACGTCTGGAAGCAGCACAGCCTCCTTGTAGCTGTTGGAGCTCATTGTTGCCCCCCCCCCCAACGGTAAATCTGTCATAGTTTTAGGATTTTTAACACAGTGATGATTTATGTTGAATTCCTGAGCATTTCCTTTCCCTTCAACAAACTGGAGGAGAGGACAACTGACCCCCCCCCCCCCCCCCCCCCCCCCCCCCCCCCCCCCCCCCCCCCCATCTTTACCAGGAAACTCATCAGACAATAAACGTTCAGAGGAGCTGATGAAGAGTTTAATATGCTGCTGCTAACGCTGCACATGGATTCAGGTCATTTCTTTCTCTGAAAAGGAAATGAAGTATTATGGTCTGTCGTCCTGAAATGGGTTTTTCTTTACTTCCCTGAAGACGTTTGTCAATTTCAACTAAAAAAAGATTTTTGTCTCTTTGTGAGGCTCATCTGCGTCAGAGCTGAAGACAAAAGAAAAGACAAAAAGAAGATAGATGGTTCTGTTCATCCATCTGATGGTTCTGTTTTATTTAGTCCCTCAGATTTCATGATTTTCCTGTCACTCCCACTGTGGGCGGAGTCTCCTTCAACCAGGAAGAAGAAACCTGCAGCTTCTCTGAACTCCTGAGCTGCTTCTGTTTTCCTCTCTTTCTCTGCGGTTCTGAAGGTTCTTGATTGACGTTGACGTTCTGCTCACCTTTACAGGAGTCAGAAAGGCTCATCACGGAAAGGTCTAGAAAAACCTTCATCCTGGTACTTAACCAACTAGGAAAGACTGCTGAGTCACACCTCTGCTGTGTTCTTCATGTCACAAACCAGCATGACTCATCACTAACCAGCATGACTCATCACTAACCAACACTAGGCAAGGCAAGTTTATTTGTATAGCACAATTCGTACACAAAGTAATTCAAGGTGCTTCACAAAACAGAAAAATGCATTAAAATCACAATCCATCATAGAAATACTCAACGTAAAATTTGCAGACACGCCCCCTCCCCGTTCACGCTGCTCTCTCCCTCCTGCCCGCTCGCCCTACCTGACGGTGTTAAAGGCTCCACAACACTCTGAGAACAAGATGGTTATTTTACAAAACCACAGACACCGTTGAGGTCACATCTTAACGATACTGCGGAAGAATGAAGAATGTTGCCCCGGTGCTCCTTCAGTACCGGGGCTCGGTACCCATCCCTACTCGTCACTAACCAACAGACTGTTAAATATTTTGCTGAACAAACAGTGACTCAGAAACTGCTGTGTCATGTTTTGACGATCAAGTGTCCAGTGATTACAACAGTCTTTAGTTGTCCTTCTGACTGGGCCGGAATAGAGAACCTATTAAGCTGCTGCGTTTGTTTGTGGCAACACTTTCCTTTGTGGTCGTAAAGCAATCAGACGAGCAGAAGGACGCCAATCCAGACAGACGGCGGCGTGAGGGCGGCCGGCGCTGGAGGTGGACCTTCTGGATCCAGTTCTTTCCAGAGATGTTCCCCGTGCTGTCAACACGCTTTGAGGATGAGCAATTATTAACTTCCACCTTAAACAGCCAGGCACAGTGCTGACCCCGCCCACCCCACCCCCCCAGCAGAGAACAGTCTGTACGTTGGACCTTCATTCACAAAAGCACAGCCTGTGCCGCCGCCGTTTCCCACAAGACCTCAGTGTTAGTGGAAGTCCAGGCCGCTCTGGCAGACACACAACACACACACACCAGCACGCACTAAACACACACACAGGACTGACAGCGGTTAGGTGCAGATCTAGTAGAAATGTGCAGCCACAGGCTTGTAGATAGCTCTGTCCTGGGCTGTCCCCTGGACTCAGTAGACTCTGTAGGTGAGAGGAGGATGCTGACCAAGCTGTCCAGCATCCGGAACAACCCCTCCCACCCCCTGTATGCGACGGTGAGGACCATGAGAAGCTCGTTCAGCCAGAGACTGCTGCACCCCCAGTGCAAAAAAGAGCGTTACCAGAGGTCCTTCATCCCAACAGCAATCAGACTATACAATAACATGGTCTAGGACTGATGAAACCGCTGCTGCTATTTATTGCCCTATTTAATCCGTTTTTTATACTGTACTTTTACTTCCACCTTGTATTATTTTTATTCTTAATCATTGCTACTGTGTTTTTCGTACTTTCCAACTGCTATTTTTTCTTGTTTTTTGCTGCTGTGACAACCCAATTTCCCCCTGGGGATCAATAAAGTCCTATCTTATCTTATCTTATCTTATCTAGAGCCTACATGTGCAGTAACAGAGTCTAACATCTGTGGCAGCTGAGGATTCCCCCCCTTGTGCTGCGGTAGACGTTCCCTCAGCATACAGGGTTCAGCATACAGCCCAGTGGTGCGCCAGTGTTGAGTGTGACGGCGGTGGAAGAGGTGTGGCCTAACGTGTCGAGGTCTGCGGATCAGGAAGTCCAGGATCCAGCTACACATTTGGATCTAGACCTTTGAGTTTGATCACAAACTTGGCTGCTGAGCTGAAGTCAACATGTGTGCACAAGTGTTGTTGTCCAGGTGTGTTGTTGTCCAGGTGTGTTACTGTCCAGATGTGTTACTGTCCAGATGTGTTACTGTCCAGGTGTGTTACTGTCCAGGTGTGTTACTGTCCAGATGTGTTACTGTCCAGGTGTGTCACTGTCCAGATGTGTTACTGTCCAGATGTGTTACTGTCCAGGTGTGTTACTGTCCAGGTGTGTTACTGTCCAGATGTGTTAATGTCCAGGTGTGTTCCTGTCCAGATGTGTTGTTGTCCAGGTGTGTTGTTGTCCAGGTGTGTTACTGTCCAGATGTGTTGTTGTCCAGATGCGTTAATGTCCAAATGTGTTAATGTCCAGATGTGTTACTGTCCAGGTGTGTTACTGTCCAGGTGTGTTGTTGTCCAGGTGTGTTACTGTCCAGATGTGTTGTTGTCCAGATGTGTTACTGTCCAGGTGTGTTACTGTCCAGATGTGTTAATGTCCAGATGTGTTAATGTCCAGATGTGTTAATGTCCAAATGTGTTACTGTCCAGGTGTGTTACTGTCCAGGTGTGTTACTGTCCAGATGTGTTGTTGTCCAGATGTGTTAATGTCCAAATGTGTTACTGTCCAGGTGTGTTACTGTCCAGGTGTGTTACTGTCCAGGTGTGTTACTGTCCAGGTGTGTTACTGTCCAGGTGTGTTACTGTCCAGGTGTGTTGGAACAGTGCAGACTGATGGAAACCGTCCTCATGTTGTCAAACGGATGTGTGTGAATCAGTAGCTGCGTTTCCATGGGCAAAAGTAATCGGAAAGAACGGCTGATCGGAAAGAAAATGCGTCATGTAAACGCGCCGTTCGGAATACTCTGCCCCGGTCAGAGTCGTTCGGATCAGAATTTCTTTCCGATGGAGATAGGTGGGTTATACCCATCGTTTATCCGATGGTGGAGCATGTAAACGGTCATTCCGATCGTGTGTCTCTACTGCTCTGGGTTACGTCACGCATAGACGGCGTTTCACTGAGAGAAAGCCTTGGAGCTCATACGGGACCGACCAGCTGCTCTGCGGACGCCCCGTGAAAAGCGCCGCTCCGCTGGCTCTCCCCTCTTACACCCCTCACGAGGGAGATGCGGGGCAGGAGCGCTTCGTACCCCCCGACTGCTCACTCGGTCCACTGGCACCCGAGTGAGCAGAGGAGCTGGGTTAATAACTTCGTGTTTGAGGGGAGGAGGATGCTTGTTCGGTGTGCGTTTTGTTGTTTTGTTATGTGTGGGAGAATTCAGACTGCGGGCCGTCCCGCCGCTCTGGGTTAGCGGCTGCAGGACCCGGGAGGAACCGCCAGCTCACGCAGCGAGTTTGGGGAAGCAGAAATAAATGTCGCTCAGTCCTTAGAAACTGTTCAAACAATCACGTGGATTTGTGTTTCCAGTTGTGTCCCGACAAAATAAAAGCTGATGTTATTCCCAGACATTTACGTGCAGCCAAGATGCAGACTGCAGCGTTTCATTGTCCTGGATTTTGTGTGTTTATAGCCTGTCCTAACCCTTCTTCCAGCACTGATCACAAGGATTAAATAAAAAAGTGAGCGAACAGGCGCTTCATAATATTCATGACATTAATAAAAGCACGTTTGGAAGATCGTCTCGTATGTTACCGAGCTGCTGCATTAAATAAATGTCTGTGGCAGCGGTTTGTTTAGAACGGGACCTATTTCCTCATCCGGGTGATTTTACACGACTGCGCATGCCCAAATGATTTATTCCGTCCAAAAGTGTGAGCCATGGGAACGTTTGTTCTAATCGGAAAAAGGTTTTCTGATCCCATGTGCACGGGTGAATTTTACCCCGACCATTGATCCCATCAAGATATTCTGCCCATGTGACCACGGCTACTGAGTCAGCTGGGGGTATTCCAGGAAGCATGTGTAACCCTTGTTCTATCCTAGGCACTTTAACATTGGGAGGTGGGTCATCTAGACCCACTAGACAGTGCTCTGAACCTTTTTTCTTCAATGATTTGTGATCTTCACTGGTGTCCATGGATTACATGAAATCTTTCCACCTTTATCATGGTAGGGAGAACACGTCAATGGAAGGGGGGGGGGGTCATCTAAGATAGCACAAGGGATAATCCAAAGTGTTGTTTTTAATTTGACTGAACAATAAAAATGATTTATCTTACCTGAAGCAAATAATGAAGTTAGATCAAAGTAAAAGTTTCTCTTTCCAACATCCATATGTGGTCTTATCACCCTCTCATGGTGGAAAAAGTATTATCTGAGCTTCTTCATCCACTAAATCATCTTCAAATGGACACGCCATGCTGCTTCACCTCTCTGAAAACAAACTAACCTTCAACTAAACCTGCTCCAGACCAGGTTATGTTCAGAGCATGAGTTGCTATGGCAACTTGACCTACCCTGAAACATACCTCCATTTCTGGAACCCAAAGCTGAGGTTATCCACTTCCTTAGCCTCAAACTTACCGTGGTAACTAGCAGAACCTGCTTTCTGGAATCCCCCCCTGGTGTCAGAGCTCCACCTCATGTTTCCTCTGCAGACGTGATCAGCTGTGAAGGTTCAGGAAAACTCCCCCCTCAGTGTGGGGGGAGAAGGGGGGCCATAGAAACTCAAACCTGAAATGACTTTTTAGTTTTATTGAGCATCAAGAGGAGAAACCGTTTAGAAAACCAGGAACAGAGAGACAGGACCAGTTCAAAGGTCAGCAGGAACCCAGACGTCACAGAACAGGAAGATGTTGAAACCATTCAGATCAGGAGAAACCTCCACGTCTGACAGAGGCGTGTGCACGTGGCCGTGTGTCTAAAAGCACCAAAGAGTCCGTGAACCCCTCTCCAATGAAAACAGCAGCCGGGCTCAGGTCCTGTCACAGGTCTGGGGGGCCACACCCACCCATGGAGACCCTGGGGGGGTCCTGGCTGGTTCTGATGCAGCAGAGCTCAAAGTCCACGTGTTCAGTTCCTCTTGGCCCCATGCGGCCCCCTCCTGGTGACGCCTCAGAACCTTCTGCTGTCCAGAACCGCCCGCCAATCATCCGACCACGACAGGAGCCGCCTCTGGGGGGGGCGGGGCGGCAGGTGCTTGTTGTGGCAGGCCGTGAACAGGACGTGCTCCCACGCCGGTTTGGGCTCCACACCTGGTCAGAACACAAATCCTGTTAGAAGGAGCCCCCCCCCCCCCACTGTTAATGCCCCCCCTCACCGTACATGCCCCCCCCCTCACCATAAATGTCCGGCTTGTCGTCTATCAGGACGCCCCCCCCCCACCATACATGCCCCCCCTCAACATAAATGTCCGGCTTGTCGTCTATCAGGCCCCCCCCCCCTCACCATACATGCCCCCTCCCCACCATACATGCCCCCCCTCAACATAAATGTCCGGCCTGTCGTCTATCAGGGCCCCCCCCCTCACCGTACATGCCCCCCCCTCACCATAAATGTCCGGCCTGTCGTCTATCAGGGCCCCCCCCCTCACCATAAATGTCCGGCCTGTCGTCCACCAGGGCCCCCCCCCACCATACATGCCCCCCCCTCAACATAAATGTCCGGCCTGTCGTCTATCAGGGCCCCCCCCCTCACCATACATGCCCCCCCCCTCACCATAAATGTCCGGCCTGTCGTCCACCAGGGCCCCCCCCCCCACCATACATGCCCCCCCTCACCATAAATGTCCGGCTTGTCGTCTATCAGGACACCCCCCCCCCCCCCATACATGCCCCCCCCTCAACATAAATGTCCGGCCTGTCGTCTATCAGGGCCCCCCCCCACCATACATGCCCCCCCCTCACCATAAATGTCCAGCTTGTCGTCCACCAGGGCCCCCCCCCCACACCATACATGCCCCCCCTTCACCATAAATGTCCAGCTTGTCGTTTATCAGCAAGCCCCCCCCCCCTCACCATACATGCCCCCCCTCACCATAAATGTCCGGCTTGTCGTCTATCAGGACACCCCCCCCTCACCATACATGCCCCCCCCCTCACCATAAATGTCCGGCCTGTCGTCTATCAGGATGTCCCCGGCCACCAGCGTCTTGTCTCGGGTCAGAATGACCCGGTCCAGGAAGTCCTGGCCCAGATGCCGCTCCACCCAGGCGTACTGGAAGACAGACAGCCGCGGTTGAGCCTGGGGGGCTCCTGGCGGACAGATGGCGGTGTGGGGGGGCTCACCTTCTCATAGGGACAGTGTTTGTAGAGCTTGATGGGGCTGGTGCAAATAAAGACATCTGTGCTGCAGGACAGAGCAGAGAGATTACAAACCCCACACAATCACTTCCTGTTGTCTTTGAGGCCACGCCCACACCAGCAGAAGGCGGGGCTCCGTCGTGGCGTGGAAACATAAACAGAATTCAAACCCACGGCGACTGTCCACTCCCCCCTCAAAGAGTTGACATGATGGAGGCGGCTGTTTGGCCTAAGACGAGTTTGTTGAAAACCAGACCGGTTCACCGCGGTGCGGGCGCTAAAGGGGGCGTGGCCTAACCGTTTTCATGCAGAAATGGAACAAATTAGTTTTTGAGAAAGATAAACTCCTCAATTCATCGTATCAATGGATTTCAGATTTCGTTCACTACAGAGGGGAGCAGCCTCTGCCTCGAGCCCATGAGCAAACGCTTCCTGACAGACGCTCTGATGGTCGCATGGCGCCCTCTTGTGGACGAGGCGCTGAACGGAAGCAGGTTGGAGGTTTTTCTGTTGTCTCAGTGACCTCTGAGGGTCCAACAGTGAGAAGAGGTCGGACCTCTGAGGTTCTCCTCTGGTGCCGGACCGGCCCACATGGTCCGGTCCACCTCCAGCGGACCCACTCTGATCCTGGTTCTGGGGGACTCACTCCTTCATCTGGGCCATCTCCTTGACCGCCTGCACTCCTCCAGGAAGCGGCTCCAGGTCCATGAAGAAGCCCTGGGACTCCCAGATGCTGACGGCCTTCTCCTGCAGACAGAGCAGCCAGAGGTCAGCTGACCCCTGTCCGGGTTCTGCCCAGAACCGGTCCACATGTTCCGGTTCACTCACACACAGGTCGGCCCTCAGTTGGCCGTACTGCGCGGATACCCAGAAGCCTCTGCGGTCATCCAGGCTGATGAAGGGCTCCTCCGGGTACCGGGCCCGGTATTTCTTCAAGAACCCCCCCTCGAAGTCCGCCAGAACCCCGTCCATGTCGACCAGAACCCGCAGCCTCTTTCCCGCCCCGGCGGTGAACGAAGAGGCGGACATGTTCACGCAAATCCTCTTAAACGGATCACGGAGCAAAGTTCGCCCGAGGAGGCGGGCTGCCGCCGCGGGAAGCATACCGGATCCGCAGCGTCCCTGTCCCGACCGGCGGCGGATGTCCGCGCGGGACGAGGACTTTACCTCAGCGGCATTTTGATGTTTTGGCGGTGAAAGTTTGCTCGTTAGCTTGACTTCATCCCGGTTAACCGGGATTACCGTGGGCGGCAGCAGCGGTCCGGCCGGGTCCGCCTCCAGATCCGGACCAGGAGCGCCTCGCCTGCCCGGCGGGGAAAGGCTCCGGTCACGCGGGAAGCAGGCGTCGGTTTCTGCGGGAGAACAAACTGTACCCCGAACCTTCTCAACAAAGATCGGTTATACGACAGGAGGACCACTCCTCTCTGTCCAGGAAGACCCTTCAGCAGAAAATCTGAAATGTTTAAACCATTAAAGTCCTTTTTTCTATAAATACTATTCTTCCTCTGAAATGTATTCAGGTAGTGTCTTTTACAGGTTATCTATTTAAGAAAAAAACGAAACTTTCCTCAGATGAATAAAGTAAACAAATAAACAAAATAATATGTTGTTGATGAGTTAAACTGAAATAACTCAAAAAAGAAAACACCCCAACACAGAACCTTGAGGGACTCCATGGAACACTAGAACATGATCATGTGAGTTGATTTTCTGAACCTGAAAGTTGTAAAAGACTTCAGCACCTCTTTCTATAACATCTACCAGCATGAACCAAAATAAAGAGGAAGAATGAAGGTTAACAGTCAAACTGAAACCTGGACGTCTGACGTCAGGCTCCTGGATTTCCTCCTCAGTTTCCTGTCAGAACGTTTCACTCTGCTCTTCTCTGATATGGCAGCACGTCAGGTTAAATGATTATTAAACCAGATGTCGTTTCTCACCTGTTTGTGTAGATAAATGTGAACTATTACACACATGCGTTACTACATTACTCATTATGTTTGCAGAGCTATTACACTGAGAGGCTTATTTGTTACATGGACATTAAATGAAAAGCAGTTTTCTTTTCTTTTCTTATTCATTCATCTCTTAGCTAGTGGATTCTTTTTTACCCTGGAGTGTAAAACACCATTTAAACCTAAATATTTAGGTTTGTTTTTTAAGTTTAAAAGAAGACATGTATTGGTTATCTTACCAACAGAAGGTTAAGGCTGTTCTCCAGACTAATTGATTCTAAAACCTTAAACACAAAGATTAGAGTTTAAAGTTTGAACACAAAACATGAGTTACACTTTACAAACGGGGCAAAACAGTAATTTGTTTGTAGAAAGAAGAAGGAAAACTGAAGAAGGATAAATAAAACTGCTAAGAAAATTTGTGTCTTCAAATAAAAAAAGGTTAAAACAATCTATCAACAGAGTGGCTATTGGCTTGTGATTTTAGAAATACGTGTCCTGACCTTTACTCTTGGCCGCACGGACCCACAGGAAGCATTAAGGTCAGAATTACGGTTAACTTTAGAGTTGACCCCCAAACGGTTTCTGAGCGTCTGTTTCTGCAGCTCATCGCTCCCCCAGGGATGGATCAGAGAACACATTATAGGTGAGTGACAGATGACAGGACTTTAAGTTTCATTGTAAATACGTGTGGTCAACAACTATATCCAGACGGCAATGCAGCAGTGTGCATCTTGGCTGCACGTATTAAGTGTGGCCAACATGAATTTCCATCACTTTTTGTGTTGGTCGCGCGTAAATGACATCAGGCAAAACAAACAAGAGGAGCAGAAGCTCCCTCTTCAAAAAGGATCTTTGTCTACAGTAATGTGCAAGAAAGGTCAGTTCCTCCACTTCTTACCCTGCTTCTGGCTCCAAAACAGTGAAAAGAAAATACTCTTCTGTCTCAAATGGGACTTTGACACACATTGTTGTATAAACACTTGTGAATTGTTTGAATCCTAACCAAAAGAGCACATTTGAGACATTTTAGTCACAACACTGACCGAAACTCAGGCGTCTGTCCCTTTAAGAATGATCAACGGTTGGTAAATCTCGTTACAGGCTTCGCTGTTGCTGTAATCTCGCGACAGTTGACTTCAGTGGCGGCTGTGTGGCCCCCTGTCTCGTCTCGGACGGAGTTGTTTCTGGTGTTTGAATGAATAACTGAGGGAATTACCTCGACCTTGGACCCGAGAAATAATGGCTTCTGCCTTGGAGCAGTTCGTGAACAATGTGCGACAGCTCTCTGCTCAAGGTAATGGCGGCTGAACGCGGCGGAGCGGGAGATTTTAGCGGCTCAGCTAGCTTATATGCTATCCGGTGCTAGCAGAAACTGGCCGGAGCCTCTTTTTTTGCTTCATCATGTAAACACTTCAATAAAAAGAGATTTTGTGGCCGCGAGACTTTTGTAAGCTGTCGTCAGAGGACGTGTTTATGCGCGGGGTCGTTCAGTTTAGGAACAAACTACGTATCCGTTCGGAGAAAATGTCAAAATTGTACTTTTTGTTTTTGATGTGGAAAATGATTCCTGAGGACTGCTTTGCCGGTGGTCCCGCCCAAACCTAATGTGATTGGTTGGGCAGCTGAATCCGTGGATGCTATTGGGCACAGGACAGCTGTCAATCGCTGGAGCTTTTCCTGCCTGTAAGGCCTTGACAGGACACAGGGGCTGCAGAGGTGGACTGAAAGGCTCGGAAGTGGGATGATTTTAAATGAAGCCGTGACTCGTTCTGTCTGTTAGAATCCATACATCATCCTCTGAATGACTGTGACCGTGTCAGACCACGGAGACACAGAAAGGAAGGTTTTGAGGCAGCAGACATGACAGCTGGCATGTCAGTCCTGCTGGATCAATCCTGGTTTTAAAGCTCTTCCTGTAGATCCTGAACATTCATCCGGACAGACTGGGATGTAAACATTCAGGAGGATTGTGGACAGATGGTTTAACGTCTGCCCCGTTTGCCCCCCAGGCCAGATGACTCAGCTGTGTGAGTTGATCAACAAGAGTGGGGAGCTGCTGGCCAAAAATCTGTCCCACCTGGACACGGTGCTGGGGGCCTTGGACATCCAGGAGCACTCTCTGGGGGTGCTGGCCGTGCTGTGAGTACCCCCCCCCCCCCCCCCTCCCCAAACTGCTCTATGCTGTGATGAAGCTTCATTTCTTGTTTTAATGAAGCCATAATTCCCTTAGAGGTACATCTTTGTGTGGGCCCAGCTCAGCCGGGTCGTGTTGATCTGGGCTGCGTTTGGTAATTTATAGCTTTTATTTTCAGTAAAGCTACAGTCCCCTCATGGATCCATGTGTTCTCCTGCTGATGCTGGGCGTAGAACCCACATCTGTGCTGATGGTTCTACACCCACATCAGCACAGATGTGGGCGTAGAACCCACATCTGTCCATGCGTCTTCACTAACCGACTTTGCTCTAACTTTGCTCTTCTTCTTCCTTCCAGATTTGTGAAGTTCTCCATGCCAAACATCCCCGACTTTGAGACGCTCTTTTCTCAAGTTCAGCTGTTCATCAGCACCTGCAACGGGGAGCACATTAGATATGCAACAGATACGTGTGAGTCCCGGCTCCGGAGCTGTGTCTGTAGCGTCCTGCATGGCTGTTTGGTTTCAGAGGTCCTTTCAGAGGCTGTTGCTTCAGTTAAGGAGGGGTAATATTTGGGTCTCACCCCCAGCTGCATCATTCTGCTGGTTCCATTCCTTTGATGACTCGGTCCAGATCCAAACTGCCTGCTGTGATTCGGATTCCAACTTCACACATTTTTAAATTCCTCACGTTAAAAAACCAACAGAAAACCTGCTTTACTGATGGAAAATGCTCTGAAAGCAAATCCGTTCTCTGACTTGATGAATCCAGAGACATTTTCAGGAATGAGAACCGTTTCTCTGCAGACTCAGAGCTGTGAAACAGGGTTCACTTACTTTCTGACTGCCTTCATGTTAAGTGATTCATTTCATACACAAAGGGATCCAGTGGATCTGTGTTCACGCGTGGAGTTCCTCTGCGTTCTGTTGGAGGTAATGTTGAGTTTAGACTGTTCTCCTGCCACAGCAGCTGAGTGTGGGGCAAATACTTTACCACACGAGTGCACTGGGGGTTGGATTTGATCCCTCACCAAGATGAACCCAAACAGGTTTCTGGATTAGAGCAGGGGTCCCCAAATCCAGGCCTGGGGGGGCCGGTGCCCTGCTGGTTCTCCAGAAACCCCGCCTTGTCTGCTGCTGGTTACCTGGATCAGGTGTGTTCAGCCAATAAGGAGCTTCAATGGCAGCTTGGTTGGAGAACATGTAGGAGCGGCCCCCCACGCCTGGATTTGGGGACCCCTGCTTAAAGTGTCGTTCAGAAACCTGTTTGGGTTTATCTTGGTGAGATTTCTGAAGCAAACAGCAGAGCGGGTGGTGGCGAGGGGGGAGGTGCTGGTGTGCTTCATGACTGCAGAACAGGAAGTGGTTTTCTCCGTCAGATCAGAAATGAAAGGCTTGAGGTCCGGAGAACTCCTCCACCGTCAGCAGAGCTGCTCTCTGAGGCTGCAGACGCGTCTTTAAGGCGTAACGTTTCCTGCTGCATTAGCTGAACAACGATTTCCATAAAATACCTGATAGAATAATTCACACACAAACCATGTGAAAAGGGTCAGAACAGCTGGAAACATTGGAATAGAGCAGGTTAAAACGCCGCCATGACTGCTGACCGTACTAAAACATCTACAGTCCAACGCTGTGACCAACTACAAGGCTCCAGCGGTCCAGAGCAGAGGACGGGTGGGATCCATTGATGACAGTGAGATGGTGGCCCCTCTTTAGAAACGCTCTAAACACTAGAACGGCTGAATGATTGCTGGATCGGAACGTTTCTGGAGTTCTCAAAGAGCAACCGCTCTGGAAAGCCCTGAAGATGGTTTGGAAAACCATCAAGCAGAATCTGCTGAACATATTCAGACCAGAACCAGAACCAGGTCAAAGCTCTGAACTCCTCAGGCTGTTTCCAATGTTTCTGCAGTCTTTCTGACTGTCGTCATAACCAGACGTCTGGTTTCATTCTGCTCTGCACAGACGTTGATCTCTGTCTCCTTGTCCTTCAGTTGCGGGGCTCTGCCATCAGCTGACAAACGCCCTGCTGGAACGGAAACAGGTATGTTCTCCTGTGAGTCTTCATGGAGGTAGAACTCACAGAACTCTGAGCCTCAGTCCATCAGATCCTCCAGACATTTCCTTTGGTTCCTAAAATCTGGTTTTGCTTTTACTGCTGGCTTTATAAGCAACAGCAGTTTCTGTCAAACACACTCAAGAGGTCCCCCACCCAGGTTACTTTGAGCGTTCTCCTTTCCTGAGACGGTAGAAGCTTCTGCAGAGCTTCAGCGTTCAGGAACAGGCTCCGCCCCTCACTGACTCCACCTGTCTTTTTCCTGACAGCCTCTGAGGGGCATCGTCATCCTAAAACAGGCAATAGACAAAATGCAGATGAACACAAACCAGCTTACCTCAGTCCACGCAGACCTGTGTCAGGTGAGTCCTCGCCACACCCTCACCTGTCCACAGCAGTGTGAGGACAACCTGAATCCTCTTCTCTCCTCCTGCAGTTGTGCTTGCTAGCCAAGTGCTTCAAACCGGCTCTGCCCTTCTTGGAGGTGGACATGATGGACATCTGCAAAGAGAACGGCGCCTACGATGCAAAGCACTTTTTATGTTACTACTACTACGGCGGCATGATCTACACGGGCCTGAAAAACTTTGAAAGAGCACTGTATTTTTATGAACAGGTACGCTTCACCTAGGGGCGGCTGTGGTGCAGCAGTAGGGCGGTCGACCCATGATCGTAAGATTGCAGGTTCGATTCCCACCTTGCACGCCCATGAGTCGAAGTGTCCTTGGGCAAGACACTGAACCCCACCTTGCCTCTGCTGGTATGCGGGCGCCGGTGTTTGGCAGCGGAGCCGCCACCAGTGTGTGAATGTGAGTGTGAGTGGGTGAATGGGTCTGTGACTGTAAAGCGCTTTGTCCTTGTAGGAAGAAAGGCGCTATATAAGTATACGCCATTTACCATTTACCTAGAGTCTGTCAGCCCAAAACAAACGTCTGACTGCCCTGCAGAGTCCTCCGGTGGTTCATGAGCTGCTCTGAAGAGTTTCCACCCGTCTGCTCAGCATAAGAAAGCCTGAAGAGCCTTTAAGTGTTTCCTGTCAGAGATAAATTCCACTCATGGAGTCTGAGTCCAGCTTCTGCTGGGTTCAGGTCTCACCAAAATGTTCTTTTGACCATCAACCATGGTGGGATTCATCCCTTCAAAGCTTCTCCAGCCTGGTTTTCCTCTGAGGCTGGAGAAGCTTCCACGGCTCACTGATCAGTCTGAGCTGAGGCCAGCGTCACTGAGTAGACTGTGGGTGTGTGCCCATGCTCATCCTCCTCTTCCTCCTCCTCACAGGCGATAACCACTCCAGCCATGGCAGTGAGCCACATCATGTTGGAAGCCTATAAGAAGTACATCCTGGTTTCTCTCATCCTCCATGGGAAAGTGCAGCAGCTCCCCAAATACACCTCACAGATCGTTGGGAGGTTCATCAAGGTACAGCTGCAGATGCTTTTCCTCTGTTGGTTTCAGACATGGAGACCAGCAGCTGCTGCTGCTCCTGAGCTGCTCGTGTCTCTCTGTTACACTAGGGGGCGCTCTAGTGTCACCATGGCTTTTAGCAGCTTTATTTCACCATCCCAGAACTAAAAGAACAAAGGGATGGGTGGGGTTTTTAAATAAGCC
Organism: Oryzias latipes; assembly: GCF_053564925.1. Taxonomy (NCBI): domain Eukaryota; kingdom Metazoa; phylum Chordata; class Actinopteri; order Beloniformes; family Adrianichthyidae; genus Oryzias; species Oryzias latipes. Next base: position 28,485,528 of record NC_136255.1, read on the forward strand.
CCGCCCACACAACAAACAAACAGACTCAAGAGAAGCAGGAGGTGTTCAGAAACATCCACATTGCTGCATTGTGTTGTTTTTTACACACATGTTCATGTGAATGAGGAACTCAGACAAGGGAGACCTGTATAAAAATCCATCCATAGAACATTTTCATAGCTAGTTCTCCTGCCTACCTCCATGCAGACTTCTGTTCTCATCAGTGAAGGTTCTCCTGTGCTTCTTCCTCAGCCCCTGAGCAACATCTACCACGAGCTGGCTCAGGTCTACACCACCAACAACCCCGCAGAGCTGCGCAGCCTGGTCAGCAGACACGGCGAGAGCTTCACGCGGGACAACAACACGGGCCTGGTCAAGCAGTGCCTCTCCTCCCTCTACAAGAAGAACATCCAGAGGCTAACCAAGGTGGGTGGTCCTGGACCCGTCACGTCTGCAGGTTCGTCTCCCACGGGAGAGCAGTGCACGGCACAGCAGAGATGCAGAACAGCCCAGAGGCTGTTGGTGCCGCAGACGGGGGGGGTTGTGTTCCTGGGTGGGCTGATCTGCTGCTTTGAATGCAGTGAACTTCAGTCACGATGAAGCGTTCCAGCTTCTGCTCCACCCTGACCGCGTTCAGACTGGAGCTCTGTGCCAGTGATGTGCGGTCAGCTGAGGCTCCGCCCCTCCTGTCGTTGTGATCAAATAGAAAAAGTAAATATTATTTTCACAGATACACTTTCAGTCGACACGTTTCCCACAGTTTCTGAGGTTAAAATAGGTGAATGTTGTGATCACATACGGAGCAGGAACTCCAGGTGAGCCTCCGGAGCTTCGTGCCGTCAGAGCGCCGGAGGCTAGCCCCCCCCCCCCCCTGAGGGGGGGGGGGGGGCTAGCCAGCAGGGGGCAGACGTGAGCTGTTTAACTACACTGGTGCCATAGAAACAGACCAGACAGAGGAGTCTGTCTCCATTGAGGAGAGACTCACTAAACTAAAGGAAATGAAGACTTTCCATCAGATCATAGAGCTTTTAGTGGAGAAGGATCGACGCACGGACTCAAACTGTACGACCAAATATGGTTTGTTTTTAGAAATAAAATATAAGTACCGTAAATTCCGGACTACAAAGCGCACCCGATTACAAGCCGCACCCAGCCATTTTCACGTGTTTAATTAGTTTTATACATACACAAGCCGCGTCAGAGTACAAGCCGCGCATGTGTTAGCCGATATTGTCGTCCTGACAGATCACGTCCAGAATCCCAGAGTGAGTGCGATTCATTAGCACATTGTGGGTGGTGCCAGCTTTGCGTCTGGCTCGTGTATTTGAGTGTATCGACATCTGTCAAACAGCATGGACCTCTATTCTGTTCACAAGTCCCTCAGTTATGGTGTTTTTATTTCTTTTTTTTTTTTACTTATTGACAATCTAGGTATCATACATAAAATTACAAACAGTAACCATATAATCAACATTACATCCCTCAGTTATAATGAGGAAATTTACATCCGCGATTCCACATTTCCCATGAGTCTTAGGGGCTAAAGGCGGGGCCAATGCCCGGCTCGCCACACTGTTGTACGTGTTTAAGAATGAGTATCAGCAGTGCATGGAGGGGTGAACGGGTAAAGCTCTCCTTCCGCTTGTGTCGCGGCAGCGTTATGGGAGTAACAGGGCTGGTTAAAAAACACACCGGTAAAATACAGCAGCGGCGACTGAAAAGCGCGCCTCAGTGCGGCGCGTGCGTCAGAATTCAGAAGCCTCTGCGCTCCGCTCCCGCCCCGCGCGCTCCTTGTCTCCCCTTCCTATCTACTCCGACACCTCTGGCCAGCGCGGCTTCAAGGAGGAGCACTTCGTCCCCGTTGCGCCGGTGGGTGGAGCAAATCGTTTCTGTGCAAAGCAATCGGACTTAATACTGTACGTTTTGTGTATGAGGGGCGGATGCGTTGTTACGTGTGGGAGCCATCAGACTGCCATCGGCCCCGCAGCTCAATCAGCAGGAGAAGATGTCTCCAGCTCACACGGAGGCTGTGAGTTTTTCAAAGCAAAATTCCGCTTTTACGGTTTCCTTAGAAACCGTAAATGGAGTGTAAATTCACTCCATGCGCTGTTCTCTCCGTCACGCAGCAAACCGGCTTTTCCAAACCCGTTGGTGACGGTGGACTTTTTTACGCTGCTTTTAACGATTGCTTTTAACTTGAAAGCTTCATCATATTGTAGCGGCGATCACGTGCACGTTGGGTCTAATGGCCCCAAAGGATTCTGGGATGCGGCCGGGCATGCGTGTTTCATTTTGTTGAACCATGACTGAAGTGTCTAAGACCTGAAGTCATGTCCATGCTGTTTGGCTGCTAAGAGGTGTGTTGAATATAAATGTCTTGTGCTTGGTGTTAGATAGAGAATTCAAACTATTCACTGAGTTCGAAAATACGTACATGGCGGCCGCTAATTAAATCCATAAATTAGCCGCGTCACTGAATAAGCCGCAGGGCTGTAAGCGCAGGAAAAAAGTAGCGGCTTATAGTCCGGAAATTACGGTATTTGAAAACTAAGTTTTAGGCCTTTTTATGATCATTTTCACAGACATTTGAAAACTGATTAAATCATCAGAATTAGAAGTTGGAAATAGTTCCTGAGGGTCAAATGCTGAACACATCTGTATACTTGAATTAGTTTACAGTATTTGAATAACTTCTACACAGGAAGAGTGTTCTATGACAGAAATGTTCTCTGAGGACAAACATGTTCTTGTGTGGATCTTCTATGGTGAAATATTCAGTTCTTGTCGGTGCCTCACCAGCCATCAGGCTCACCCCACGTCACTGTATGCCAGCAAACTTCAGATCCAGAGTCCACAGATGAACCAGAACACGTTCTCTGATCACTGGACTGAAACTCGGAGTCAGGCATGGAGGTGGGAGTGTGAGGGTGTGGGACCATCGGTTTGTGGGATGATCAGGGTCCAAACAGATGTTTATTCTAGAGATTCTCCTCAGAGTTCAGAGTCTCCTGCAGGGCCTCTGCTGGAACCGACAGACCACTGAACCACAGCTGCAGCTCTTCCATCTCACTCTCTCATATGTCTGCAGACCTTCCTGACGTTGTCTTTGCAAGACATGGCGAGTCGAGTGCAGCTCTCAGGTCCGCAGGAAGCTGAGAAATACGTCTTACACATGGTGAGTGAGTTCATGGTCGGGGCCCCGAGCTGCTGCAGACTTCCTGGAGCCTCAGAGTCTCCGTCTGCTTCTTCCAGATTGAAGATGGTGAGATCTACGCTAGCATTAACCAAAAGGATGGCATGGTCTGTTTCCACGACAACCCTGAAAAATACAACAACCCAGCGATGCTCCACAAAATCGACCAAGAGGTGGCGTCCCGCTCCTCCTCCGCCGACCGCTGCTGGTCTCCTGGAAGCTAAACTTCTTGTCTTTGCAGATGTTGAAGTGTATAGAGCTGGATGAGAAGTTAAAGTCTATGGATCAGGAAATTACTGTAAATCCACAGTTTGTGCAGAAGGTGAGGACGCTCCGGCGCCTTTTCCTGGCTGCTTTTGCCGCCAGTCTGACTGACTCTGATGTTGTTTCAGAGTATGGGAACGCAGGAGGACGAGGTCGGTAGCAAAACGTCAAGTTACTCCTGAGAGGCCTGGGACGGGAGGGAACGCTGCAGCTGCCAACACCTCCTTCCGGGACGAGCTGGGATTTTTAAAGAGGAAGACAAACACTCTGTTGCATCAGGACTCTGGTTAAGGAAATCACGTGTGGAATGATGATAAATTTGGTTCTCCTGACTTCACCGTGTCTTAAGGATAACAAAGCATCCTTAGAGAAAAGGAAATAATCCGTTTGTCATTGTTTTATTTATCAGTGTTCCGGAGCGCCACACAACAATAAAAACTGGACTTGTTTGTTCAACCGTGTGTGAATAATCTCACTGTTCCCGCTGTCCTCAGCTGGAGAAGCTGGAGCCTCAACCGTCTGCTGTGTTCCGGCTCAGATCCACTAGAGGTCGCTGTTCCCGGCCGCTGACGCCGCTCTGGCCTCACGATCTGTTAATAAATTCTTTCAAACAAACTTCTCTGGACGTGTTTTCGTGTCGCGCGACACTTTCCTTGGATTTCTGTTTCAGCCAATCACCGCCTTCCTGGAAGCGGATGTAGTTTGAGCGGAAGGAAACCGGCCAATCAGGAGACGGGACGTCATCCAAAATAAAAGCTTTGGCGCGTGCCAATCACAGCAGCCTCTGTGGATTGGTCAGCCGCTGTGAAGGGGGCGGGGCCTCAGCCGCCGTTTCATCTGCGGTTGAAATTCCGACGCTAACCAACGTCGGTCTGCGCGCTAACGTCTCCGTTAGCGCGGCGGGTTTTAACGGCTTTCTCCTGCAGACGGACGTTCTTAATAGACCCCGCCTCCATGTTTGCTCGTGCGCGTGTCCGCGTCAGCAGCACGGGTCCAGCTAGCCGGAGCGCAGTCCTGACGAGCACGGAGAGCTAGCCTGCTCGGACCGGGCTGCGCGCGCGGGCCGGGCCGGATGCTGGGACTGCCATGAGTCCCGCAGGATGCCCGCACGTCGGCGGCTTCAAGGTGGGCGGCTGGAGGCAGAACCTGAGGCTCATCTACCAGTGCTTCGTCTGGAGCGGTTCGGCTGAGACCAGAACCCGAAAGGTAAGCGCGGGAGACTGATCCTCCTACCTGGACCCCCCGGTGCGCGTGCTGCGGGGATGTGCGCGCGTCATCCCGGTTTGAGAGTAGGCCCCTCCCACAGCTGTGCACGAGCCCGGGTTATCGTTTGCAGGATGGACACATATGCACGTGCACCGCGGCGCGCGCCGCTGCTGTGGTCCAGACGAACCTGCTCCTTCAGTTGTAGTCCAGTCCAGGTCTCCGTAGGTGGGGGTCTACGGAGACCCTCATGGTGGTCACTTCCGGTAGACTTCAGGTGAGACCAAGGCGTCAGGTAACGTTCAGCAGAGGGAGGAGAGAAGAGGCTGAAGATACCAAACCACACCACACAGCAGATGGTGGCGGCGCCTCGTCAGCGGCGAGCTCGGCCTTGGACTGGTCCCAGGATGAAGATGAAGTCTTCCTCACAGGTCGTCTTCTCTCTTGCAGGCCAAGTCCTGCCTCTGTCACATGTGCGGCGCCCACCTCAACAGGCTCCACTCCTGCCTCAGCTGCGTCTTCTTCGCCTGCTTTGCCAAAAAACACATCCACGAACACGCCAAGAGCAAGAGGCATCACCTGGGTAAGGCCACACCCACCTGGCTGACGGCTGCCTGGAGCGGCGCTTATGTTCAGGGCTGCGTTTGGGGGGAAGTCAGTCTCTGTGGAGACAGGTGGATTTGTAGAGGGAGGAGCTTAAACACTTCCTGTGTAAACAGAAAGGACGCTGTGTGGGCGGAGCCAGCATAGAGTAAGGCTCAGGTAAATCAGGTGATGTATTTACGTCTGACTGTTTTAATGTAGGTAAAGCGCCTTGATGTCTCAGCTGGTCTCTCAGGGGGCGGGGTTCGTCCATAACCCTAGCTGGCTGGGGTCCACGTCCAATCAGCTGCCAGGTGGAAAACAAAGCGGCTGAATACAGCCCCCCCCCCCCCCCCCCCTATTTTCAGTTCTAGTCGCTCCACTCCTTCCTCCTCTTCCTCGTCTTCCTCTTCTCTCCTCCACATCTGCAGAGGATGCAGGAGGACCACGTTAAGGCCGGTTGTTATGGCAACCAGAAAAAGCATCTTTAATGTCCAGATAATGGACACGTATGCGCGCCTCTAGAGGTGCTATTCCCCAGAGCTAGGATGAAACGGGCCCCCAGTGTCCTAGGAAAGGTTATGTCAAACTGGGGCCCTGTGATGAACAGCTTCCTTCTGGTGCTATACCTGTAGTTGCACCACGTAGAATGCAAAAAAGGGCAGTTAGACTGTCCAATCAAAGAAATCTAGTTCACATCCCTTGCAAGAAGGTTTTGACCAAGGAAACTAATCTCAAACTTGCTGCACTCAATGTCAGATCTTTATGCAACAAATCATTTTTAATCAATAATCTTATCTCTTCTTTTAATCTTGATTTTATGTTTTTAACTGAAACATGGCTTGACAAAAACACAGGAAACATAGTTCTAGTCGAATCAACTCCCCCCAACTACAAACATGTATCAGAAATACGAGAAAATAAAAAGGGTGGAGGCGTTTCTGCACTGTTTAGAGATAATATTGCAACCCGCAGACTATCATTTGGTGTGTTTTCATCATTTGAGTATGTGTCCTTTAAGATTGAGTTAAAACAAACTCCTCCCTTACTCTGCATAGTCATGTACAAACCTCCTCAGCACAGCCAAAGTTTCATTGATGATTTCACTGAAATGCTCTCAGTTGTGTGCACAGACTTTGATGGTCTAGTCATTACAGGTGATTTTAATGTTCATGTTGATAATGTCAATGACAGAAATGCAAAAGAGCTCAATGCTGTCCTTGAAACCTTTGATCTAATTCAGCATGTGAGTTGCCCCACCCACAGCAGAGGGCACACTCTGGACCTGCTCATCACAAAGGGGGTTAATATTTACAATGTCAGTGTGGTTGATGTCGCCCTCTCTGATCATTTCTGTGTATTCTTTGACCTGTCTGTTGCTCCCAAACCACCGCCTGGCCCTGCAGTTGTCCAAAGGAGACAAATAAATGAGAGCACTAGGGCACAGTTTGTAGAAATGATAAACCCTGAAAACGCCTCTGGTGCCAATGTTGATGAAATGCTGAATTCTGTTACTTCTAGCATCTTGAATGTTCTGGATGCCATTGCCCCTATGAAGGTTAAATTGAGAAAACATAGACAGAAAGCTCCCTGGAGGAACGATGATCTAGTCAGGGCACAGAAACAACAGTTCCGCAGAGCTGAGCGAAAGTGACGCAAGTCAAAACTCCAGGTTCATTATGAAATGTATAAGGGGGAGTTGTACGCTTACAACCAGATCTTATGCAGAACAAGGGAAAGGTACTTCTCTGAAATCATTGGAAGTTGCAGCAGCAACTCTCGTGTCCTGTTCACAACAGTAAACAGATTAACTAACCCTCCAACCCAGCTACCAATAGAACTGGTTTGTACACCTAAATGTAATGAGTTTGCTGTATTTTTTAATGACAAGGTTCAGGGCATTAAAAAAGCCATCAACTCCACAACACAACTATTGAACGGCCACCTACTCACTCTAAGCTGACTCACTTTGTACCTGTCACTGACCAAACTGTCCAAGAGACCATCACCCGTCTGAGCTCGTCTACATGCTGCCTTGATGTGTTACCCACTAGATTTCTAAAGTCTGTCCTGAACAGTGTGTTGCCATCAATTACTCAAATAGTTAACATGTCTCTTCAATCTGGAATATTTCCAGAGGCCTTAAAAACTGCAGTCATTAAACCCCTCCTGAAGAAGAGCGGTCTTGATCCCACTGTACTGAATAATTACAGACCTATCTCTAATCTGCCATTTTTAGGAAAAGTCCTTGAAAAAGTTGTCTACCAACAGCTCACTGACTTTCTCTTATTAAACAATTCGTTTGATGTTTTCCAGTCAGGTTTTAGACCCCATCATAGCACAGAAACTGCTCTTATCAAGGTAACCAACGACATCCGCCTGAACACTGATGATGGAAAAGTCTCTGTCTTAATCCTGCTAGACCTGAGCGCTGCCTTTGATACTGTTGATCATGGGATCCTTTTGCACAGACTCCAAGACTGGGTTGGCATCTCTGGATCTGCCCTAAGTTGGCTCAAGTCTTATCTAGAAGACAGGAAATATTTTGTTGAAATTGGGAGTTGTGTCTCAGACTACATGGCCTTGACTTGTGGTGTGCCCCAGGGATCGATCCTGGGACCCCTTCTGTTCAACCTCTACATGCTGCCACTAGGGCAGTTAATACGCAGTAATAACATATCTTATCACAACTATGCAGATGATACTCAGATCTATGTGTCACTGACAACAGGTGAATATGGGCCGGTGGATTCTCTCAACCACTGCCTCCAACAGATCAGCGCGTGGATGCAGAACAACTTTCTCCAGCTAAACTCAGACAAGACCGAAGTTATTATTTTTGGCCCACAGAAACAAAGAGAAATTGTCAGCAGCTACCTTCATTCTCTGTCTCTTAAACCCTCAAATCAAGTCAGAAATCTAGGGGTAATCATGGACTCTGACCTGAACTTTAACAGCCATATCAAGTCAGTAACATCAGCGGCATTTTACCATCTGAAAAACATTGCCAAAATCAAAAACATAGTGTCAAAGCCAGACCTAGAGATACTTATCCATGCATTTGTCTCCAGTAGGTTAGACTACTGTAACGGCCTGCTCACCGGCCTCTCAAAACGAGCTGTAAAACAGCTTCAGTACATCCAGAATGCTGCTGCTGGAGTCCTGACCAGAACCAGGAAGTATGATCACATTAGCCCTGTGCTCAGGTCTCTGCACTGGCTCCCTGTACCTCAAAGAATAGACTTCAAAGCAGCTCTGCTTGTGTACAAGTCTCTCCATGGCCGAGCACCAAAGTACATCTCTGACATGTTAGTGCCATATGAACCATCTCGTACTCTGAGGACCTCAGGGGCCGGCCTCCTGTTGATTCCCAGAGTCAGAACTAAACAAGGGGAATCAGCGTTTCAATATTCTGCAGCTAAAATCTGGAACAGCCTCCCTGAAGTCGTAAGACAGGCCTCTTCTGTGTTCATGTTCAAATCTAGACTTAAAACATTTCTGTTTAGCCGTGTATATGACTGAAAGGTCCTATCTGCACTTTTCTTTCCTTTCCTTCCTTTATTTTTAAATCAGTTTTCAAATTTTTTCTTTTCTTTTAAAGTAAATTTTACATTGATTATTTCTATGATGTATTGTGATTTTAATGCATTTTTCTGTTTTGTGAAGCACCTTGAATTACTTTGTGTACGAATTGTGCTATACAAATAAACCTGCCTTGCCTATGTCCTCCATCGTCCTGATGCTCCTCGGTCTGCAGGTGTCTGATGGCAAACGTTCATGCAGACGACCTCTGACCTCTGCCTGTGTCTGCAGCTGTGGACCTGCTGTATGGGGGGGTCTACTGCTTCCTGTGCCAAGACTACGTCTACGACAGGGAGATGGAGCAGATCGCCAAAGAGGAACAGAAGAAAGCCTGGAAGATGCAAGGTACAGCAGAAGATGGTCACGCATGACCAACATCCCATAATTTCAACAGAATTTGTCAAATAATCCCCAGTTAGTTTAATCCAGATTAGACCCGGTTATCCCACACCTGTACTTCAGGAGAACTAGTCCGACCCTCCGTGTCTGTGGTGGGTTTGAATCCCACAAAAATGGCTGAGGAGCTTTTTATGTCTGGTTAATAAATAGTCAGACCCAGAAGTTCTGTCCTCGTCTCTAAGGACCAGAAATAATCTGTCAGGATTAAAGGTAATCCAGGCCTGAACATCAGTTCTGTTCTAGACCATGTTCTGCTGCCGAGCAGAAGATTCTGGACATGAAGGTCCAAACCCGAGAAGACATGATGGTTCAGCCCGCATTTGAAATGAGGAAAAGCTGACCTGGTGGCTGATAGTGGTACTGCAACCCCACCCCCACCCACCCCCCCAGCTCTGTGTGAAGAGAATCCCAGATTCTGAAGCCTTTCTAGTAAACAGCAACTCCAGGCCTTTATTTTGAAATGAAAAGCAAGCTTGGGGTTTTCAGAATAAAATGAATCTGGGTTTGATTCTGATACCGGTCCGTCCGTAAACAGAAGCGGTTCTGCCTGGGTTCCCTTCAGAGTCGTCTGCTCTCCTTCTGTTCAGGCATCGGGGAGAAGTTCTCCTCCTGGGAGCCCACCAGGAGGGAGGTGGAGCTGCTGCGCCACAACCCCAAGAGGAGGAGGATCACCACCAACTGCACCATCGGTGTGTCTGAGCGCTCAAACGCCTCCCATGACGCTGGGGAGCGTCTGCTCCAGAAGAAGCTCCTCCCTCAAGGTGGAGTCAGTCGGGAGCTCCGCCTCCTGAGGAGCCTGAGGGTCTCCTGTGGTCTGCAGCAGGTTCTGGAGACCAGCAGCTCCATGTCTGCAGCCTTCAGGAGGACTGGGGGTTCCTGCAGGACCCTGACCCGACGGATGAACAGAACTGAGCCGGTTCTGTTCATCCATCGGGTCAGGGTCCTGCAGAACCTGCTCGGTTCTGAGGAGGCAGTTGAGAGTGCGGAAATGGCGGTCCTCCTTTGCTCCTGCTGGTTCTCCACACCTGCTGCTCAGACTCACCTTAGTAGTTTTCTGCTGTTGTTGTTGATCACATGATCGATAAAGCTTTATTGTTTGAATCTGCTGGACGCTGGAACGTCTCTGCTCTGGATCAATAAAGTTGCATTCAGCTGTGAAGCTGCAGAAGACATCAGCAGAGGTGTGGAAAGGACGACTGCACTCACTGATATATGACTACAGCACGGCAGAGGGAGCTTCATGGTTTGGGCTGTACTGCTATATTCACACTTAGCAGCCCTGAGGAGTTGGTCTGGCTTTGGTTTTCCGTCCTTTGGTTTGGGGTCATCTCGGTGTGGGTGTGTACACTGTGGGCGGGGCTTCAGGCGTCACCTTGTCTTGTTGTTGGCGGCAGGCCTGCGGGGGCTGATAAACCTGGGCAACACGTGTTTCATGAACTGCATCGTCCAGGCGCTGACGCACACGCCGCTGCTGCGAGACTTCTTCCTGTCCGACCGCCACAAGTGCGAGATGGCGAGCAGCTCCTGCCTGGTGTGTGAGATGTCGCAGCTCTTCCAGGAGGTGGCGCCCTTTCTCCACAAACCTCCCCTCTCTCCAAAGCCACGCCCCTTCTCCTGTCTGACCCCTACCCTTCTCCTCACCAGTTCTACTCGGGCCACCGCTCGCCTCACGTCCCGTTTCGCCTCCTCCACCTGGTGTGGACCCACGCCCGCCACCTGGCCGGCTACGAGCAGCAGGACGCCCACGAGTTCCTGATCGCGGCGCTGGACGTCCTGCACCGACACTGCAAAGGTACTGCAGAGCCGCCCGCCGCTGCAGGAGGGGGCCGCCTTTGATCCTTCGCTTGTGTCTGCGCAGACGACAGCGGGAAGAGAACCAGCAACCCCAACCACTGCAACTGCATCATCGACCAAATCTTCACTGGGGGGCTGCAGTCAGACGTCACCTGCCAGGTGTGCCAGTAAGTGTCAAACGGGCTCAACTCTCTGACTCCACCTGGTGGTGGACTGCAGTTCTGCAGCTGAAAAACAAAGAACTTGAGGCATTAAGGTCAAAGGTCAGAATGTTGGTGGTTGTTCTTCCCTCAGTGAATAAAACATGAACGTAAAAGTCAAAGCTGGAACCTGCCGGTCCGTCTGCCTTTCATGGGGGGTTCTGGACCCCCAGCTTAGAGTCCAAACCTGGATCTTCTGGATCCTGAAGTTGAGAGAATGGAATGCTCTGGACTGTTCCATTATTCTTCCTGCTGGGGGTGGAGCTCAATGCTAGGGGGGGTTTCTGCTCCTTCATCCTCTTCTTCCTTCCAGCGGCGTCTCGACAACCATCGACCCGTTCTGGGACATCAGCCTGGACCTGCCAGGTTCCTCCACGCCGTTCTGGCCCCTGAGCCCCGAGGGGGAGGTGTCTGCGCTGAACAGAGAGACTCCCGGCAGCGGCGCCACCGCGCTTACAGACTGCCTGCGCAGGTAAGCGTGGCGTTGAATCAGAGCGGCAGGAAACCCATTGGTGACGCCCCGCCCCTTCCTCTCCAGGTTCACCAGGCCAGAGCACCTGGGCAGCAGCGCCAAAATCAAGTGCAGCGGTTGCCATAGTTACCAGGAGTCAACTAAGCAGCTGACCATGAAGAAGCTGCCCATAGTGGCGTGCTTTCACCTCAAAGTAAGAGGTTTATGTTGAAGCGCTGCCGGACGCTGCTGCCGCCGTCTCACGCCGTCTGTCCGCCCGCAGAGGTTTGAGCACTCGGCCAAACTGCGGCGAAAGATCACCACCTACGTGTCCTTCCCCCTGGAGCTGGACATGACGCCCTTCATGGCCTCCAGGTGAGCCGGACAGGTGGGCGGAGCCTCAGAGCAAAGACGGCTCGAAGGTTTGACAAAAGGCCGTCTGTCGTTTCAGCAAAGAGAAGCGGATGAACGGGCAGAACCAGCAGACCGCCGACGCCTTCAGCAGCGACAACAGGTGAGTGGAGCCGGCCCGTTCACCCACAACCGGGTCAGAGAGCCGGCCCGCTGACCAGAACCGGGTCAGAGAGCCGGCCGTTCACCCAGAACCGGGTCAGAGAGCCGGCCCACTGACCAGAACCGGGTCAGAGAGCCGGCCCGCTGACCAGAACCGGGTCAGAAAGCCGGCCGTTCACCCAGAACCGGGTCAGAGAGCCGGCCCGTTCACCCACAACCGGGTCAGAGAGCCGGCCCGCTGACCAGAACCGGGTCAGAAAGCCGGCCGTTCACCCAGAACCGGGTCAGAGAGCCGGCCCGCTTACCCAGAACCAGGTCAGAGAGCCTGCCCGCTTACCAAAACCGGGTCAGAGAGCCGGCCGTTCACCCAGAACCGGGTCAGAGAGCCGGCCCGCTGACCAGAACCGGGTCAGAGAGCCGGCCCGCTTACCAGAACCGGGTCAGAGAGCCGGCCGTTCACCCAGAACCGGGTCAGAGAGCCGGCCCGCTTACCAGAACCGGGTCAGAGAGCCGGCCGTTCACCCAGAACCGGGTCAGAGAGCCGGCCCGCTTACCAGAACCGGGTCAGAGAGCTTGGCCGCTTACCAGAACCTGGTCAGAGAGCCGGCCCGCTGACCAGAACCTGGTCAGAGAGCCGGCGGTTCACCCAGAACCGGGTCAGATGGCCGGCCCGCTTACCAGAACCGGGTCAGAGAGCCGGCCCGCTGACCAGAACCTGGTCAGAGAGCCGGCCGTTCACCCAGAACCGGGTCAGATGGCCGGCCCGCTTACCAGAACCGGGTCAGAGAGCCGGCCGTTCACCCAGAACCGGGTCAGATGGCCGGCCCGCTTACCAGAACCGGGTCAGAGAGCCGGCCGTTCACCCAGAACCGGGTCAGATGGCCGGCCCGCTTACCAGAACCGGGTCAGAGAGCCGGCCGTTCACCCAGAACCGAGTCAGATGGCCGGCCCGCTTACCATAACCGGGTGAGAGAGCCGGCCCGCTTACCAGAACCGGGTCAGAGAGCCGCCGTTCACCCAGAACCGGGTCAGAGAGCCGGCCCGCTGACCAGAACCTGGTCAGAGAGCCGGCCCGCTTACCAGAACCGGGTCAGAGAGCCGGCCCGCTTACCAGAACCGGGTCAGAGAGCCGGCCGTTCACCCAGAACCGTGTCAGAGAGCCGGCCCGTTCACCCAGAACCGGGTCAGAGAGCCGGCCCGCTGACCAGAACCGGGTCAGAGAGCCGGTCCGCTGACCAGAACCGGGTCAGAGAGCCGGCCGTTCACCCAGAACCGAGTCAGATGGCCGGCCCGCTTACCAGAACCGGGTGAGAGAGCCGGCCCGCTTACCAGAACCGGGTCAGAGAGCCGGCCGTTCACCCAGAACCGGGTCAGAGAGCCGGCCCGCTTACCAGAACCGGGTCAGAGAGCTTGGCCGCTTACCAGAACCTGGTCAGAGAGCCGGCCCGCTGACCAGAACCTGGTCAGAGAGCCGGCGGTTCACCCAGAACCGGGTCAGATGGCCGGCCCGCTTACCAGAACCGGGTCAGAGAGCCGGCCCGCTGACCAGAACCTGGTCAGAGAGCCGGCCGTTCACCCAGAACCGGGTCAGATGGCCGGCCCGCTTACCAGAACCGGGTCAGAGAGCCGGCCGTTCACCCAGAACCGGGTCAGATGGCCGGCCCGCTTACCAGAACCGGGTCAGAGAGCCGGCCCGCTTACCAAAACCGGGTCAGAGAGCCGGCCGTTCACCCAGAACCGGGTCAGAGAGCCGGCCCGCTGACCAGAACCGGGTCAGAGAGCCGGCCCGCTGACCAGAACCGGGTCAGAGAGCCGGTCCGCTGACCAGAACCGGGTCAGAGAGCCGGCCGTTCACCCAGAACCGAGTCAGATGGCCGGCCCGCTTACCAGAACCGGGTCAGAGAGCCGGCCCGCTTACCAAAACCGGGTCAGAGAGCCGGCCGTTCACCCAGAACCGGGTCAGAGAGCCGGCCCGCTGACCAGAACCGGGTCAGAGAGCCGGCCCGCTGACCAGAACCGGGTCAGAGAGCCGGTCCGCTGACCAGAACCGGGTCAGAGAGCCGGCCGTTCACCCAGAACCGGGTCAGATGGCCGGCCCGCTTACCAGAACCGGGTCAGAGAGCCGGCCCGCTTACCAAAACCGGGTCAGAGAGCCGGCCGTTCACCCAGAACCGGGTCAGAGAGCCGGCCCGCTGACCAGAACCGGGTCAGAGAGCCGGCCCGCTTACCAGAACCGGGTGAGAGAGCCGGCCCGCTTACCAGAACCGGGTCAGAGAGCCGGCCGTTCACCCAGAACCGGGTCAGAGAGCCGGCCCGCTTACCAGAACCGGGTCAGAGAGCTTGCCCGCTTACCAGAACCGGGTCAGAGAGCCGGCCCGCTTACCAGAACCGGGTCAGAGAGCCGGCCGTTCACCCAGAACCGGGTCAAAGAGCCGGCCCGCTTACCAGAACCGGGTCAGAGAGCTTGGCTGCTTACCAGAACCTGGTCAGAGAGCCGGCCCGCTTACCAGAACCGGGTCAGAGAGCCGGCTGTTCACCCAGAACCGGGTCAGAGAGCCGGTTCAATCAGATTAAACGTGCAGAGGACCAGACGGTCGTTTTTTCCAGAAAACCAAGACTTTGTTGCTTCCTAAAGATAATAGTTGTCTGGATTCCTGCACTATCTAGTGCGTTTGTCGTTTTCTAGTGCCGTCTGGATCCACAATTCCAAAATCCAGAACCCTAGAATTTTCCCAGAAGTCTCTGTGAAAAACCAGTGTAGATCCATGCTCACTAGATCGGCAAATATGGACCAGAATGCACAATATTGCGGGGAAAATGTGTTCAAACATTTATTTTTTATTTACTGTCAGTGTTTCCATCATCAGAACCCGGTGGATTTAGGAGTAGTGCTCACCTTACCTAAAGGAAAAAGCGTGGTGAGGATGGTGTCCCAACTGCTTTTTAAACCCGGCACCACATGGTTTCTCGGTGGTCAGGGGTTCTGGAGGGAATCGTCAGAATCCGTCGTATTTCAGGCCTTTTTCATCCAGGCGGTGATCCCGGCTCTAGGTCCGCCTCATGTGTGACCTCAGCCTGCTGGCTGTTCCAGGTACAGCCTGTTTGCCGTGGTCAACCACCAGGGGACGCTAGAGAGCGGACACTACACCACCTTCATCCGCCAGCACAAGGACCAGTGGTTCAAGTGTGACGACGCCGTCATTACCAAGGCCAGCCTGGAGGAGGTGCTGGACAGTGAAGGGTAAGCGTGCGCCTGTGGGGGAGCGCCTGGGGGCGGGGCCCGCCCACTTTGACGCCATGCTCTCTTCCCTGCAGGTACCTGCTGTTCTACCATAAACAATTCCTGGAGTACGAATAGGACACCTTCAGCGGGTTCCACGGGGCACGCTGGAGAAGCGGTTCCATTGTTTTTCTGCAAACTCTGGACTTTGACTTGTCCCCCCAGCAAAGATTCTCTTTATTTTTATACATTTGACTGAAAATATGTTTACAGTTTAGCCCCCTGCTCGGAGCCCCGCCCCCTGCCCGGAGTTTGATGGTCATTGTGTGAAGTTGCTGCTACGCCTCTGTTCCTCGCAGACGTCAGCCTGCACACGTGCGCAGACGGACGTGCACGTGCGTCCTGTCAGTGTGCACGTGTGCATCCCTGTACTGAATCAGTACTTCAGTGTGGTTCTTCCTGTGAGGGGGAAGCACGCCATCGTTTCTGCTGCAGGACTGTCAATAAAGTTTATATCTGTACCCCCCCCCCCTCATGTTCTCCATATTTGGTCATCTTTGACCTTTAAACAGTTCCTAGATAAAACGTTAAGGGAGGAAGTGAGAACGTGAAGTAACGGAGGGGGAGGAGGGGGGGTCTCTGTTCGAGTTTTCATCTGGGGGGGTCACTGGACCCTGTTCCCACAGGCCCCCTGGTGTCCAGGTACTCGCTGCTGCTTCTCAAGAAGGAAGAACGCCACACGGTTTAGGCCACACCCCCTGGACTCCTTGCGGTTTCTGACCTATTTGGACATCTGGGCTGCAGATATCAGAACCTGCAACAGCTTAAGTTTGATCTGATCAGGTGGTCCCAGTGCTGCCCCCCTCCCCCTCCCGTCAGCTGATCGGAACCAAAGGCAGCAGTCATTGGACGTTGCCATGGGGATCCTGTGGGTGTGGCTTATGAAAACTAGGCAAACTATTCGATGACCAAAACCGGACAATCTCAGATGGTTGCCATGGAGATGCCCCCCAAGGCTTGAACTGCTTCATCAGCAGACAGGAAAGCTGCAGTCCAGACGAGTTTGTGCTTCTACTGCTTGATGAATTACAGAAATGGGGGGGGCGTCCGTCTGGATCTGAAGTCCCGCCCCTCCTGGGCTTCTGCTGGTTTGTCTTCAGGAAGCAGGGGCCTCATTTCTAAAACTTTGCGTAGGATTTGCGTCAGAAGTGGCGTACGGATGAAACATAGGACGTGCGTACGCACAGAAATATTTGGATTTATAAAACCGTGCGCACGCACATCCTACGCATCTTTCCCTTAATAAATCACAACCAATTCTAAATGCAGCGCAGCTTTTGCGGCTTCATGACACGCCTATAGTTGCCCATAAATAGTCTGTGAAACGCCCACAAATGAATATTCATTGATTGCGAAACCTCCATGGCAAACACCGAGAGGAAATGAAAAAAACGTAACTTCACTCAATGTGAAGTAGAAGTTATCGTTGGCGAGGTGAAAAAGAGGAGAATAATGTTTGGAGGGCACAGTGTGGGCATTACTAATGCCAAAAAGGCACGTGAGTGGCAGACGGTGGCAGACGCCGTAAATGCT
>NC_136255.1:28507500-28527500 GCF_053564925.1 Oryzias latipes
TATGAGTCCTACATTCATGTCTGAAGTATGAATGAACCCAACCCTAACCCACTAACTCTAACCCACTAACTCTAACCCACTAACTCTAACCCACTAACTCTAACCCACTAACTCTAACCCACTAACCCTAACCCACTAACTCTAACCCACTAACCCTAACCCACTAACTCTAACCCACTAACCCTAACCCACTAACTCTAACCCACTAACTCTAACCCACTAACCCTAACCCACTAACCCCAACCCACTAACCCTAACCCACTAACCCCAACCCACTCACCCTAACCCACTAACTCTAACCCACTAACCCTAACCCACTAACCCTAACCCACTAACCCCAACCCACTAACCCTAACCCACTAACCCCAACCCACTCACCCTAACCCACTAACTCTAACCCACTAACCCCAACCCACTAACTCTAACCCACTCACTCTAACCCACTAACTCTAACCCACTAACCCCAACCCACTAACTCTAACCCACTCACTCTAACCCACTAACTCTAACCCACTCACCCTAACCCACTAACTCTAACCCACTAACCCCAACCCACTAACTCTAACCCACTCACTCTAACCCACTAACTCTAACCCACTAACCCCAACCCACTAACTCTAACCCACTAACCCCAACCCACTAACCTTAACCCACTAACCTTAACCCATCCTTCCACAGAATCCCATAAAGATCTCAACTAAAGAAGGATAAAACCTCCTTTTGCTCTGCACAGAGGAAGGAGGTCCTTCTGATCAGCAGAACCAACGGTGGTTGGATTCTTCTGGAGTAGTTCATCAGGTTCCTGATGTTCCTCTCATCCATCCATCCTCCAAACTCCAACATCAGTTCTCTGATGGTTTCATGACCACAAACCCCATGGAGGCTGAAAATGAACTCTGACCTTTGATCTTCTAAAGTCTTTTCATTTCTTTTGGTCTTTGCTCTTGTGCCCATGAGTCCTGCACCCCCCCCCCCCCATCTTTGAGAGGGGGTGTCACATGCTGGGGCCGTCTCCGCCCCTCTCTCAGATGCTGGTCTGCAGCTCGCCGTTCAGCAGGGCAGCATTATGGGTCTCCAGGTTGGCGTTGATGAGTGCGGCTTCATTGACCATCCTGCTCCGGTCCGCCCTGCTGTCACTGCGCTCCATCTCATCCAGACCCGCCCCCTTTTTCAGACACAGAACATTCTGGAAGCTCTTCCTGAAGTTGTCTGACAGAAAGGCGTAGAGGACGGGGTTGGCGCAGCTGTTGGCGTAGCCCAGCACAATCACGAAGTAGAAGGTGCTCTTCATGGCGGAGGAGGGGGTGATGGAGCTGGTGACGGAGGTGACGTTGAATATGTAGAAGGGCAGCCAGCACAGGACGAAGACCGCCACCACGATGGACACCATCCGGGTCACCTTACGCTCGGAGCGCTTGCGCTTGCTGGAGCACACGCGCATTCCTGAGGATTTGACCTGGGAAGAGAACGGCAGGTGTGGGTTTTATCTCAGGAAGTTCAACCTCTGAGGTCCAGAAAAGCAGCTTCTGCTCACCTTCACGATGATGAGCAGGTAGCACATGCAGATGACCACCAGCGGGAAAAAGAAGCCGATGAAGAAGGTGTAGAAGATGAAGGCGTTGTAGTAGACGTCCTGAGGCTCCGGCCACACGATGCCGCACACCGGAACCTTGTTGAGGCCGCTGAAGATCATGGTTGGCAGGATGACCAGGAGTGACACCACCCACACGGTCAGGTTGATCAGTTTGGCCACGCGCGGCTTTCTCCATTTGGTGGACCTGATGGGATGGACCACAGCCAGGTACCGGTCGATGCTCATCACCATGAGCGAAAAGATGCTCGTGAACTGGTTGAGGGAGTCTAGGAAGAGACCAAAAGACAGCCAATGATGTTCATGCACCGCATCACTTCCTGTTCTTCAATCAAACTTTGTCTCACTTCTTGAATTATCTCCTACATAATCAGCTTTAAAGAAATTGAACTTTTTCTTCTGCTTCTTTCATCCGCTGCGGTTCTGATCCTGATTCCTCAGCGGTTTGGATGGAAACGCTGCTTTGATGGTCTGCAGCTTCAGAGCCGTGCAGCTCTCAAGACTTCATCATTTTCAACATCGTCGCCTGAAACCTGGTGGGAAATAATCTGGCGTGACTGATCTTTGGGGTCTGTATTCTCATGGGACCCCCGTTTGGACAGATCGGTTTTACAGACGTGACGTCCTGCTGGTTTCCAACCTGCCTCTTGCTTTGCCTCTTTACATGAGTCTGGCTCTACTGGTTTGAAGGAGGTCTGCTTGATTAGAACCAGAACTTTGCTGTCATTGGACTCGTTTTGGATCAAGTCGATCCTCCAGTCGATGGTGGGACGATCCGGTGTTCTGGATTTTAACATCATTTGGAAACGACTCTTTGATTTTTTTGTTTTTAACGGCAAACATGATGTCAGCCGTTTCCTGTAGTAAAAACCAACTAAACCTAACATTTCACATTATGGATCAATCCACTGTGCTGTGCGGGGGAAAATACATTCACAGGCTTTCTTTGTTCAAATTACAAGTAGTTCCAACGCAATGCATTCTGGTCACCATAGTGACCATTTATGTACACTGGTTTTTGCAGGGACCTCTGAGATATTTCCAGAACTCTGAATTTTGAGGTTGTAGATTCAGACGTCCTTAAAAATGGGTGAACGCCGACATCGTGGAGGAATTCGGACACAACCTCATTTTCTCTTTGCTAGCATCGTCTGATAGCTTAGCGTGATTTTCTACCGCTCACTCAGATGTCTGAAACCTGGAGGTAGCCAGCGCTTGGCCCAGCCCATCAGCCTCCGTGGTTATCTGACCCCACACAGCTGGAAGATCAGGTGACGACAGCCAGGGGGTGGAGCAACTCTAGAGCAAAGGTTGGGTTGCATCACCAACCATTGACTCCACCCTGGACCTGGCAGTTCTCTAGACAGACCTTTGGAACCCTCCAAACTTGATTCTGCTGCAGGTTCCTTCCTGTCTGACAGTTTTCCTTGAGTAATCACTAAAACTGATTGGTGTGAAAACAGGACGGATCTTCTGGATTTACTTATTTTTCTGGATTTTTTTTATCTTCTGGATTTTTTTGGGATCTTCATGATTTTTTTAATCTTCTGGAATTTTTCTGGATCTACTTGATTTTTTTTTTTTAATCTTCTGGATTTTTTGGATCTTCTTGATTTCCCCCCGGATCTTTTGTATTTTTTTAATCTTCTGGATATTTGTGGATCATCTGGAATTTTTGTGGATCTTCAGGATTTTTTTGATCTTCTGGAATTTTCCTGGATCTACTTGATTTTTTTTTTAATCTTCTGGATTTTTTGGATCTTCTTGATTTCCCCCCGGATCTTTTGTATTTTTTTAATCTTCTGGATATTTGTGGATCATCTGGAATTTTTGTGGATCTTCAGGATTTTTTTAATCTTCTGGAATTTTTCTGGATCTACTTGATTTTTTTTTTTTTTTAATCTTCTGGATTTTTTTGGATCTTCTTGATTTCCCCCCGGATCTTTTGTATTTTTTTAATCTTCTGGATATTTGTGGATCATCTGGAATTTTTGTGGATCTTCAGGATTTTTTTGATCTTCTGGAATTTTCCTGGATCTACTTGATTTTTTTTTTAATCTTCTGGATTTTTTGGATCTTCTTGATTTCCCCCCGGATCTTTTGTATTTTTTTAATCTTCTGGATATTTGTGGATCATCTGGAATTTTTGTGGATCTTCAGGATTTTTTTAATCTTCTGGAATTTTTCTGGATCTACTTGATTTTTTTTTTTTTAATCTTCTGGATTTTTTGGATCTTCTTGATTTCCCCCCGGATCTTTTGTATTTTTTTAATCTTCTGGATATTTGTGGATCATCTGGAATTTTTGTGGATCTTGTGGATTTTTTTTTCTGGACTGGACTGGATTCAAAGTATTTCTATTATTAAAGATTCTATTTTTCAGGTTTGGCTGGTTTCTTTGAATGAGTTGATGTTCGTAAACTGGACTAAAGGCTTGATGTTGCTTCATAAAAGCAGCTGATTGATTTTCTTTAAAGATGATTCTCAATTTCTGATTTCTCAAAAAAAATCTGTTTTGGAACATTTGTGATGGAACTGGATTGTGAACCAAATGGAATCAAATGTCCTGTTGATGTTCTGGGGTTTTTCCAGACACGTTCGTGTGATCCTCCAGGGTTTCTGCCATTGGTTTACCTGGAAGAGTTGTGGGAGTGGCCTGTAGACCTTCGTGTGGGTATCAAACCTTCAACCAAAGCTGACGGAATGAAGGAACCTGATGAAGTCTTCTCTCTGGCTTTGGTTTCGTGATCTGTTGTAGAAAACAGAAGAGTTCTGATGCTGCACTCACCTACAGTCATGATGATCTTACACAGAACTTCTCCGAAGGGCCAGCGGACCAGAACCAGCTGCAGGGCGATGAACGGCAGGCTGGTCATGCACAGCACGTCGGCCACCGCCAGGTTGAGGATGTAGATGTTGGTGACCGTCTTCATTTTGGCGTAGCGGAGGATGACGTAGATCACCAGCGTGTTGCCGCACAGTCCCACCGCACACACCAGGAAGGAGATGAAGGTGATGACCACCGAGCTGGTCCTGTCCTGCTGATGGCCGCTGCTGCTGGAGGTGTTGAAGGCCGACTGATTGGCTGGGAAGTCGGCATCGTAGAAGAGGGCGTCTGGGATGGAGAGGTTGGGGGAGGGCGGGAGGACGGACCACTGATCCATGTCCATAACTCTGGGCTTCAGCGATCCAGAGGATCTGAACGCGATTGCTGGGGCTGGAGAACTCAGGATGGGGGGGCGGTTCTTCGGAGGGCAACCAAAAGGACCTTCATGAACATGAAGCCATGACGTCACGTCTGACCTGCAGAGGAACCGGAAACATCTTCAGAGGCAGGACTTCCTCCAGCAGGAAAGGTCCGAATGTGAGGTCACACCTCTCAGATGCCCCCCCCCCCCCTCGCCTATCCGTTGCCGTTAAGACCCCCCCCCCCCCCCCCCCTTCCCCGGGTAGAGGGTCAGTCATCAGCAGCCGCGTGGGATTTTATTTATTTACTTTTGGAAGGAGGGGGGCAATACCGGGCTGCCAGATAAAATTGAAGCAAACAGTGGGGGGGGGGGGCAATAATCGGAATCTGTCATTAACAGAGAAGTAAAAGCTCGGCGCGTGTCCGTGGGGAGAGTAATAACTGTACGGGGGGGCAGACAGAAGCAGATGTTCTGTCTCAGAAGTTCTTCAGAGTCAGACGGGTTCTGTGCAAACCCAAAGATTGGGACTTTTCAACCAGATTCAAAGATCCGGTTCAGACTCAGTCGTACCGGGAAACCGGGTGCGGGACGGAGGAAGCCGGCTGCCGCGTAAAGACCGATTCCATGATCTACTCACGTGGATCCATGATCCCGGCACGTTTCCCCTCAGCGGAGCAGAGCCGGACAGCTCCATCCACCTGCCGCCTCGCGGAGATGCGCACGCCGCGTGCAGCTGCCCGTTCCCGCCTCTCGGCTCATTCCGTGTCCGACAAGAAGAAAGCAAAGCGGCGCGAGGAGACGGAGGCGCCGTGCGCTCCGCGTGCGCCCGCGACGAGTCGAGCGGAGCTGCAGGACGCGCGCTGCGCCACAGAGGGGGGGGGGGGGGGGGGTGATGGTGACCGGAGCGGCTGATTAATCAAAAGCTGGAGGCGTCTGCGCGCGTGCGTTGCTGCTGTCAGTCACGCGTGTTTCCAAAATCCTGAACGGTTCTACCGACCTCCGCGCAGCAGCGGAAGCTCCGGTCCTTCAGAAAGTCTCCTCCAGATCACCATGGAAGTCCTCCCGGACCCGCCTGGACCTCCTGCAGGGTCTCCCCGCACCTCCTTCCATCCACTCTGGATCTTTATAGGCGCGAGGCTCTGTGAGCCAGCGACCCCCCAGAGGAGAGCACCATGGGAAATGTCCTCCAGCACGAACGTGCTGCAGTTACTGCCTCGTGAGCACGAGCGCAACAGAGCCACGGGGGCAGATAGGGGGGCAGATGCTGGTCCCGGGAGACGTGAGCCTGGAGGTTGTGGTTCCGTCTGAAGCTTAGAGGATTCGGGTTGGTTTTAATCTACCCCCCCCCCCCCCCATATTTGTCTGCTGTTGATGATTGTTGTCATGGAAACGAGTTATTTACGGCTCATTTCACCTGTCCTCCTGTCTTTCACTTTTTAGCTCATCTGAACTGTAGAATGTTACCCACAATTCCACGGGAGGTTTTTCCTGTCTGAAGCGAGGAGAAGGTGGACTTGGACCTGGACCGGATCCACCTGGTTTTCACTGATTGATCAGTTCCACCAGCAGACCAGGCACGTCTGAGTCTGAATCCTTTACAACTTCTAAATCCAGATTAGGATCCCAAACACTTTAATCTATGATGTTCTAATCCCTGAATGGAACCAATAATCCCAGACAAGCGGTTAAAATCTAGGAGGAGGAAGACCACAGTGACTTCATCACAAGCCTTTCAGGGAAGCGGTAGTGCCTGGACGTGCCGCTTTGAGCCGGGGGACCTTCTGTGAGCCCCAGTCTCACGGAGATTGACAGTCATGTTCAGCTTTGCTCCAACAGTGGATCTTTTTGCACCAGGCTGCCTGGTAATTGCCCCGTAGCCCTCCCAGCCTTGCGGAGGTCTTCGGTGTCGTCTCTGGTGTATTTGGACAGCTCTTTGGTCTGACTGAGGTCCGGTCAGCACTCGTTCATGAAAAAGGTGGTCTTCAGCTGTAGTCAGTGGTTCAGAGGAGAAAAGGCAGTGGATCACGCCGTGCACGCTCATGAACCCCCCAGACCCCTCCCTGCGTGGGACTCTAGCAGCGCCTCATGCTTCATCTACAGACAGTCGAGGTGTGAGGAGATGACTCAGCTTCTTCTGAAAGCTGACTCATCTCAACCCCCACTGGTGGTCCGTGAAGGTTTTTCATCAAACCAAGTTTGGTTTTCTTCTGGAAACAGATTAAGACTCAAGACCCCCCCCCCCCCCCTCCACACACACACACTCACTGTTGTTGCTGTAGTGATGTCATTTTTTAGGGGAAACTGTTGGAAAAAATGTTGTCATCGCAGAACTTGAAAGAAATCCATCAGCTGATGTGATGAAGCAGCAGGACGTCTGTCTGGTTCTGTTCTCATGTGATCTCATCCTCTGGTCTCATCCCCTCATCGTCTCATCACCTCATCTCTCTAGAAGACACAGCAGAATCTTTCCTCACTGCAACCGTTTGTTCGTGTCCACAGATTCTTTAAAAGCTGCATCAAAGCCTGAAGCGACTTCCTGAACTTCCACGAGTCGACATGTCGGCCTTAAACTCTCACACGCATTCCAGTCAACGTCACGTTTGAAGTCCATCCCTGATAAGGCCTGAAGATCAAACAGGATGGAGCTCGCTGCAGATCAGGCGCTCGTGACGGAGATCGGCCTGTCTGCTTGTATTCATAGCAGGTCTTAGCGCGTCAGGACCGGAAAGGCTTCGTGTCCGTCTGTCAGGAGCCATCATGGCGCCTCTTCCTGCTCCGTTTCATGTTTCATGACAAACGCTGGCTGCATCAGAGGCTCTGCAGAAGGAAAAGCGGGATTCTCTGTCCTCTGCAGAGCCTTTCCAGAGAGGCAGGAGCTGGAGATGTGACACCAGCAGCTGATGACGAGCGTGACTCCTGGTGACAGCGAGACGCAGGCGGCGCCACAGGAGCGCCGTCATCCTGCTGAAGCGTCCTCCACATTCAAGAGTTTCTGTGAAGAAGCAGCTCTGTGTCAGAGCAACTCGTTCCTGCATGAATGCTTCTGGGTTTCTGCAGCTGTTTGTCCATTTCAGTGCAGTGGGGGTCAGAGGTTAAATCAGCTCCTGGACACTTTCAGATTTCTCTCACTGATGACAAAACCTGAAAAAAAAACTTGAACAACAGTTTTGTTGCTGAAAAGAAATTGGTTTCTGCTGCTGAATTACACCATGAATCATGAACTGTCAACAGATTTCTGCCTTTCATTAATTGGGCGGCGTCTTTAACGCAAACCGATGTTTGGATCCAGTTGAACTCACAGCTTTTTCTTCATGTTTCTTTCAGTGAAGAGTCTTTGTTTTTACAGGTTAAGCCTTTCACAGATTCCCCATCAGAAGTTTAAAGCAGGACTCTGAACTGGAGCTGAGTGATGTGACTGTTTGGCATGAACCGGGGAGACGCCGTCCTGCACATGAACGCCGGGGCGGGGGCTGAGACCTTGAGGACCAGCAGACGCCACCGGCAGAGAGAGACGAGGAAACCGACCGAACTCTGAGACGGACGCAGAGGAAAGTCCTGAAGAATGTGACAGAACTGTTTGCCGTAGCTGCAGGAATCACCTGGGACTAACCTGCTCTTCTCAGGACTGAATCTGCGGTCAGAACCGTCACAGAACAGCAGACGGTCTGGACTGGAAACAGGAAGGCTTCAGAGTCCGGAAACTCTCCTCAGTGTTTCTGGAGGATGAAGCCGGGTCCGTTTGGCGTTGGTTTAGTTTGTCCCCGCCCCCTTCCCCCTCATTTTTAATGAGAGGATGATTGACACCTTTGTGAATTTGGGTGAACACAAATGGTTCTCAGACAGGCTGGGTGGGGGCTTTAAGGGGGGGTGGACTTCAGGTGGATCCGTTCTCTGTTCACACGTGAATGCTGTGTGGTTCTCCCTCTGCTTCAGCTGGTTCTGGTTCTGGTCTGGGAGGAGCCTCCGCTCATTCAGTCTCCATTTGGCCTGTCTGTGGTTTAAACGGTGACTGGCTTCTCTTTGGATTAGGATTACAGATTATTGCCGGTTTGGATGGATGTGTGTGAAAACTCCTGCTGTGTTTATCAGATCTGGATGGAATTCTGGTTCCGGCCCTCAGTTCTTCCTCTGGTCCTGCTCTGACATCACTGGATTCCATCCTTTCTCCTCAGTCCAGTCCTGCTCCGGCTGGGGGGGGCGTTCCCAGATCTTCATCTGAATCCTCAATCCCCTCTCTGCCATGTTGAACACACATCAGATCCCAGAAAGTTCTGTTTTTACTTGTAATGGTTTTCAATGGTCCACTTATCTTATAACTGTGGGAGTGGGCCCATCTTTGCCCCCCAGCACCTAAAAACAGCTCACTGATAAGCCTCGTTTGTTTCTCTGCAGAGTTTCCAGTGGGAATCTGTCTGGAACGCCATCCTTATCCAGACGGATGAGCGTGTGATGATGAGTGGAAAACGATGCTTCCAGGATAAGAACTCTGGAAATAGTTCATCTGTGAAAGGATGGAGTCAGAAAACAGAAGAGAAATGATGGAAATAAAGAAATCAGACCAGAATCAAGAAGCGATGCAACAGTTTCTCTGGCTTTAAGTTGAGCTCATTGAGCAGAAAAGCTGGAACAAACAAAAAGTCCTGAATCTCTTTCTGTTCTCTTTCATTAACCCCCCCAGAAACCCTCTCAGAGAGTTTGCATCTGGTCACTCCACCCTGAAGGAGCACCTTCAGAGTACAAGCATGTCTTAATGAACATCACTCCTGCTTTGCAACCCTTGTGCTATCCTATGGGGTCCAGATTACCCCCCCCCCCCTTACTTTGACGTGTTCTCCCTACCATGACAAAGGTGGATAAAGGTGGAAAGATTTCATGTAATCCATGGACACCAGTGAAGATCACAAATCATTGAAGAAAAAAGGTTCAGAGCACTGTCTAGTGGGTCTAGATGACCCAACTCCCAATGTTAAAGTGCCTAGGATAGCACAAGAGATAAAATATCACAGCCGATGGGTTTAAAGTGAAAGATCCGGGTTTACTGCTGAGATTTCTCCCGGTGGAGAAGTACCGGCTTCATGTCACTCTCTGTGGCTTCATGTCACTCTCTGGTTCTTCATGTCACTCTCTGGTTCTTCGTGTCACTCTTTCTGGCTTCATGTCACTCTGTGGCTTCTTGTCACTCTCTGGTTCTTCATGTCACTCTTTCTGGCTGATGTTACTCTCTGTGGCTTCATGTCACTCTCTGTGGCTTCATGTCACTCTGGTTCTTCATGTCACTCTCTGGTTCTTCATGTCACTTTCTGTGGCTTCATGTCACTCTGGTTCTTCATGTCACTCTCTGGTTCTTCATGTCACACTCTGTGGCTTCATGTCACTCTCTGTGGCTTCGTGTCACTCTTTCTGGCTGATGTTACTATCTGTGGCTTCATGTCACTCTCTGGTTCTTCATGTCACTTTCTGTGGCTTCATGTCACTCTCTGTGGCTTCATGTCACTCTGGTTCTTCATGTCACTCTCTGGTTCTTCATGTCACTTTCTGTGGCTTCATGTCACTCTGGTTCTTCATGTCACTCTCTGGTTCTTCATGTCACACTCTGTGGCTTCATGTCACTCTCTGGTTCTTCATGTCACTCTTTCTGGCTGATGTTACTATCTGTGGCTTCATGTCACTCTCTGGTTCTTCATGTCACTTTCTGTGGCTTCATGTCACTCTCTGTGGCTTCGTGTCACTCTCTGGTTCTTCATGTCACTCTCTGTGGCTTCATGTCACTCTCTGGTTCTTCACGTCACACTCTGTGGCTTCATGTCACTCTCTGGTTCTTCATGTCACTCTTTCTGGCTGATGTTACTCTCTGTGGCTTCATGTCACTCTCTGGTTCTTCATGTCACTCTTTCTGGCTGATGTTACTCTCTGTGGCTTCATGTCACTCTCTGGTTCTTCATGCCACTCTCTGTGGCTTCATAAAGACTGTGCACACATCAAAAAGGGACTTTAGTTTTGGTAACAAACCGGACTCTGGATGAGCAATTAACTTCTGCAAGACATGCAGCGAAAGAGACGAATCAGACCTCCTTTTCCAAGGAACCAAATGGGTGTGGGGGGTGGATAGCCATACGCAACCTGGACCTGTGAACCAAACGGGGGGGGGGGGGGGGGGGGTGATAAACCGGGGGTTGGTTAATGGGGGGGGTTTATAGCCGTACGCGACCTGGACCCGTGAACCAAAGGGAGGGGGGGTGATTAGGGGGGGGGGGGGGGATAGCCGTATGTGACCTGGACTGGTGAGAAGATTCAGAAAATTCAGCCCACACCAAAAGATGCAGGATCTTGGCCCTTAGGACTGGGGAATTGGGTCCTTCTGTTTGAGACAGGAACTACACTGGATCCGAACCTCAGCAGTCAGAGTGATGGCGCTACCATCAGGCGATGACAGAACAAAGTCCATGGAGAGGTGGGACCAGACTCCCCGGTAGACGATGCATGCGATGGATTTTGGACTGAGCCATTGTCTGTATCTGTGAACTGGAGTAAGTGAATATAGACCCCCCCCCCCCCCCCCCAAGAAAATGGTTGAGCTCCTTGCAAGGCCACACCTGTACTACTTGGTTTAATCTGTCAATCAAATGTTTTGAGCGTTGGACGGGGGAGCCAGCAGGCTCCTCCTACTTTTATGGAGGCATCTGATTGGTCAATTTATTACTTTAATAACTTGAACTACAGAAAAATATCTAGAAAAAAATGAGGATCATAGAGAAGCTGTAGAAAAAAGGATCAGATCCAAAACGTTTACCCTGACCAATAGAACGACTGAGGAACAGCTGTTTATGTCTCTGTAGAAGTCTGTGGGATTTTGGCTTCTTGGAGCCTCTTCCTGTTTGAAACGCAAGGGGGCGGGGCCAGTTCTCTTATACAGTCATTGGAGTGGATGTACTCTGGACAGTCAGAGACATAATCAGACACATCTTTAACTGTAGAAGACCACCAACAGCAGAGTGCGTAATTAAATTCCAAGGGGGCAGAACGGGCCAGAGGCACGACACGTTTGGAGAACTTTAGAGTGGAGACTGAAAGGAAGGACTGACTTATCCGCTGAACACGCAGAAGGTCTGGGAATGTCTGTCACTGCTGAATCGATGTCCGTGGGAAGAATGGCTGAGCGGTCTGGTGGGGGGAGGGTGTACTGTGGCTCTTGTTCATGCTCCGGTCCAGTGACATTTACCTCATCATGCCAATATTTAATCATGGTTATGTTTCCACATGATGGATCGTGATGGTCCAGCCCACAAAGGGGGTGTGCCCGAATTCTTCTGGGATTTGACGGGAATCATCAGTAGAAGTATGCGTCTACAGTTCATTGTTGAGAATAATTTATCAAGCGTTTCATTCCAGAAACATCTTTTCTTTGTCGTCAGACCAGATCTGCCTGATTCCGGCTTTGGTCTGACTTTCAAAGGGTCCGTCCTGCTTTCATTTGCTAAAAAGGGACTTGGACTAGCAAACTGCTACAGGCGCTGATGCTGTTCTTGGCTCAGAAGATTCAATTAAAGGCCCATGCTCAGCAGACCTTCAGTGTTTCCAGAGCCTCGCTATGTCCAGCAGCCTGTTTCAAATGTACTTTTATTGAATCTGAATAATTCATGACCTTCTGGCCAGTTCGGCTGACAGAGAGCTCCCTCCACGAAATGCAGAATGCTGCATGAGAAATGTTACAAACACAAGCAGAGTGTGTTGGTGTTCTGGTTCTTTGGTCAGATGCAGGTTCTCCTGCCTCCTCCTGTTCTAAGACGCTGCCTGTCCTCACCTGAAGTCAGGTTCGACTGTCTCCAGGTGTTTTCTACCACAGAGTGTCTCCTCCAGACCTCAGTGACTGAACACCAGAAGAAGATGCATCCAGATTAGAACGATTTGAAAAGTTAAACTCTCTGTACTCCGCTGAGAAGACCGTTACTAAAGACGAGAAGCTTCTCATCTAAGATCAGAAAAGGATTTTCTTCACCTCAGAAGATGATGGCTGTTTACTTTCCCTGATAAAAGGGAGGGTAGAAAAATATTAGACTTTCACCCACAACTTTTTCTCTCTGAACATCATAACGTCAACTGCCCCCACCTCCATATTCAGAGGCGTCACGAGGCAGTCAATGACCTCCTGACGTTGGACCTGCCTCCACTTGACTGTGCCTGCAGGCTGGAATCAATAAAACCATGTTTATTCATTTTTCCAATGAAATCTGTGGAGACCCAGCCAGCTGAAAATCTTTTTAAACATGGGGGAACCAAAGCAGAGCAGCAAACCTTTGCATCATTCACACATCTTCAGGGGAAACATAGACGGGCCTCCTGAAACCTTCTCAAGTGGTCTTGACATTTACGCTCCTTCCAGAGAGTCCTCTGCACCACAAATCCCAGCATAGACCAGAAGAGGTGAAAAGATCATGAAATGAAGAGTTACTGACAGTTTTAGTCAAAGGAGTCCAGAGTGAGACCTTCACTGCTCTGCTTCAAACACTGCTTTTCAGAGAAATCTCTGTTCACAAAGATCTGCTGCAGACGTCCACTGACCTGAAATATCCAGTTACTAATATTTAGCCATGTTCATGTGGATGTGACATTTTTACTGGAGTCAGGACTCACCTCTAGATGGTATAGTATAGTACAGTATAGTAGAGTTAACCCTTGTGCTATCCTAGGCACTTTACTATTGGGAGTTGGGTCATCTAGACCAGTGTTTTTCAACCAGTGTGCCGCGGCACACTAGTGTGCCGTATGAGATGGTCAAGTGCGCCGTGGAGAAATTGCCCTCATTAACTGATCTAAAAATATTTTCCATCTCCAGGAAATCAGCTCTTTGTTCATCCAAACAGGCCCTGATAAAACACTGAGTAGTTAGGAATATAAACGATCTTAAAATTAATTAATTAATTAATTAAAAATAATTCTATTAAAGACATATTGATAAGAATCACGGTACCGCGATTTAGCTGCAGCTATAACTGTGTAAGGAAAAGTCCCGCCCCTTTAACTGTCTCCGCCAATCATTCTTGAAGGCTTAATCACATGTCATCAGTCTGACCAATCAGAAGTGGATAAAGTCTTCACTTCCTCGTTCTTAATTCTGCTGAAAAAGTCGCTCAGTTCAAACAAAAATACGTAAAAATGGTTCATCTCTTAGAAAAAAACAGCCGCAACTTCCTGCTTTTTCTGCCACAATTATCACAAAAATCCACGTGAGATTGCGCGGGGGGGGGGGGGGGCTGTCGATCAATACAGACCATGAATTTCTGCTTTTTTGTTTTTTGGATGCTGGTGTGCCGCAGGATTTTTGTCAGGGTTAAAGTGTGCCGTGGCTCAAAAATGGTTGAAAAACACTGCTCTAGACCCACTAGACAGAGCTCTGAACCTTTTTTCTTCAATGATTTGTGATCTTCACTGGTGTCCATGGATTACATGAAATCTTTCCACCTTTATCCACCTTTGTCATGGTAGGAAGAACACCTCAATGGAAGGGGGGGGGGTCATAGAATAGAACAAGGGATAGTACAGTTTAGTATAGTATAGTATAGCAAGTATAGTATAGTAAGTATAGTATAGTAAGTATAGTATAGTATAGTATAGTATAGCAAGTATAGTATAGCAAGTATAGTATAGTAAGTATAGTATAGTAAGTATAGTATAGTAAGTATAGTATAGTATAGTAAGTATAGTATAGTATAGTATAGCAAGTATAGTATAGCAAGTATAGTATAGTAAGTATAGTATAGTATAGTATAGCAAGTATAGTATAGTAAGTATAGTATAGTAAAGTATAGTATAGTATAGCAAGTATAGTATAGTAAGTATAGTATAGTAAGTATAGTATAGTATATTATAGCAAGTATAGTATAGTAAGTATAGTATAGTAAGTATAGTATAGTAAGTATAGTATAGTATAGTATAGTATAGTATAGCAAGTATAGTATAGTAAGTATAGTATAGTAAGTATAGTATAGTATAGTATAGTATAGTATAGTATAGTATAGCAAGTATAGTATAGTAAGTATAGTATAGTAAAGTATAGTATAGCATAGCATAGCACAGTAGACTTCTTAAGGAACTCTTAGGACACGCTGCTAACAAGGAGTTACAGTAATCCACCCTCGACGTAACAAATGCATGGATGAGTTTTTCAGCATCACTCTTAGAAAGTATATTTCTGATCTTAGCAATATTCCGCAGGTGAAAAAAGGCAGTTCTACACGCCTGAGATATGTGAGCCTTAAATGATAAATCCTGGTCAAATAAAACCCCAAGGTTTCTAACTGTGGAATTGGGGGCTATACTTATACCATCCAGGGAGACTATCTGAGCAGACAGAGCATCTCTGAGGTTTTTAGGACCAAGTATAATGACCTCAGTTTTTTCTGGGTTCAAGAGGAGGTAATTAATTGTCATCCAGGTCTTGATGTCACTGATGCAGGCGTTCAGTTTCTCTATCTGGTCATTCTGGTCAGGCTTCATGGATAAATACAACTGCGTATCATCAGCATAACAATGAAAATTAATGCTGTGTTTCCTGATTATGTTTCCTAGGGGTAACATATAAAGCGTAAAGTACAATTATAGTACAGTATGGTATAGTGTAGTGTAGTATAGTATAGAATACAATAGCATAGCATGGTGTAATGTTGTTCTGTGTAGAGTAGTATAGTATAGTGTGGTTTAGTGTAGTACAGTTCAGTACAGTACAGTCTTGTATATATGTATATATAGGATCTTTACATCGGCAACATACTCCTAATACATTCCATCTTTCAGTACACACAAAAACACAAAGTACTGACAGAAAACAATTATTTCAAAGTATCGAAATGATCAGAGTGAAGTATTTGTGGAGATCATGATGGACAGGTGTAACATGTGATCAGAAAATAAATGTATTCATGTAATAAACTGGAAATCAATAAGCATACAGCAGTGACTTCAATGAATGGAATGATGAGAGTTTTGTTTTGTTGTTGAGGACAGGAAATCAGCTGTAAACCACACAAAATGATTTCCAACATGTCACAAATACTTTGCAAAGTTATTTTTCTAAAAATATGTTAAAAACATTTGCTAGAAAGTTCTGCAGTAATCTGAGTGACAGCCTGAACATGAGTCACCAGAGGACTCACATCACAGGCCAAGCTTTCCTGGTGCATGTTGGACTCAGGCAGGGCTGCCCTTTGTGGGCGGGGCAAGGCAAGTTTGGGTATCTTTCCGATCTGGATGAGCGGCAGAAGATGGATGGATGGTTGGATGGATGATGGATGGATGGATGGATGGATGGAAAGATGGTTGGATGGATGGTTGGATGGATGAGTTGGAGGCTAAAATCAATGCAGATTTAACTCAGAACACAGAACGTCAACAAGGATCCATCACTTCAACATCATTTACGTTTACAGCTATAGGAGAGCAGAGGACATACCAAAGGCCAGTAACAAACTTTTCCCTCCATTTTCTAAACCCGTCAAAACCCTTCAGGGCCATGGGAATGCTGGAGCCTATCCCAGGCGGGGTAATGTTCTCCTGTCCGTTACAGAACCACAAAAAAATTCATCCCCTCAAATGTAAATCCTTTCAGTCTGATAAAAGGACTGACTGACGTTCAGGCCTGAGTGGTGACGTCCCTCCCACTTTCAGTGAGGTCAGAGCATTCAGTGTTGCACTGCATGCTGGGAGATGACTTGGCCACGGGGCAGAGCAGAGAGCGGAAGTGCCTCCTGAAGGAGTCAGAGAGGCAGGCGTAGAGGATGGGGTTGGCGCAGCTCCACGAGTACGACAGCAAGACCACCAGCTCAAAGGCCCTGGCTAAGGTCAACGCCAGGCCGCCGTGGTACAGCGAATAAAAGTTGAAAGTGTAAAAGGGCAGCCAGCACGCCCCAAACATGACCACCACAGCCACCACCATTTTGGTCATCTGCCCCTCCAGACTCTCGTGGTTCATGGCTGTAAGCCGTCCAGACCTCATGGTTATCAGCATGGCGGTATAGGAAGCCAGCATGACGGTGTAGGGTAACGCGAAGCCCAGAACAAAGGTGTAGGACAGAACCCAAAGCCACCAGGAGTCAGAAATGGAGTCAGGGATGCAGAGACCTCCATCAGCTGAGAAGTGAAGCGCCATGGGGAGGATGGTGAGCAGGGAGAAGAACCACAGGAACACTGAAATGATTTTGGCACAGCGTGGCGTTCTCCATCTGGCGAGGCGGAGAGGCTCCAGTAGCGCCATGCAGCGATCCACACTCATCACCGTCAAACAGAAGACGCTGGTGAACTGGTTGATGCCATCCAGGACCATCACGGCTTTACACGCAGTGTCGCCAAACATCCAGTGGTTCTGGAAGTTCTGACTCGCGATGAAAGGAAGTCCGATCATGAAGAGTCCATCAGCCAGAGACAGATTGAAGATGTACACCGTGGTGGAGGACGACATCTTGTCCAGTTTCAAAATGACAACAATGACCAGCAAATTCCCAGCCAGTCCCAGAACGCAGACCACCAGGTAGAGGACGGCCACGGCGATGCCGAATCCATCAACGTGTTGCTCAAAGTACAAATGATCCTCCACCAAAGTCTGATTGAAGTCCAGATCCTGGAAAATCAGCGTCTCCATCCTTCAGCCCTCCCGGTGGAGGTGCTACTTCTCTGAAGGAGTAAAGTCGGTTGTTCTGCCAAAAGCGTCAGCGGCTCCTCGGCGTCATTCCTCTCCGGGGCCGAGGCGGCACGCACGTCCAGAAGCGCCGTGGCAATAAGGCGAGGGAAGAGCTGGATGCCGATGTCTCTCTGACCGCTCCTTCTCCGGGGGAGTTCTTTTATGTTTTTTTTCCTCCCTCGGAGTGCGAGGAGGGCCTTTGCAGCCCCCCTCCCATCAGTCTTCAGAGATTGTGATGAAGTCCAGCTTTGCTCACACCTCCCTCACAGCTGTGGGGTTTCCAAGGTGAAGCCTGGCCCCATCTGCTGCCCTGCTCCTGTTTTCTCAGCCCTCCTTCACCCCCCTGCCAGCCGAGCCTCCTCCATGTGCTTCTTTGCAGTTCAGGAGGAGGTCACATGACTGATCCCAAACAAACAAGGAGACGATCTCCAGCCTCTGGAGAAGAGGGAACATCTGCTGCCTCCTTAAGGCTTTGCTCCTGACTCGGGATGGAACCAACTTCACAGTCAGTCAAGCTGCACTTTGTTTTTGGGTCACGGCGAGAAAAAAGGGGAGCAAATGAAAAGCAGAGGTGAAAGGAGAGGCAGTAAAGGAAAAAAGAGGAGAAGGTATGTGAAGGGGGGTACCAGACGACCCCTAAACTGTTCTCACTTTGACACGCATACCTGGAATAGTCCAGGCTCCACCTTGGGTTCTGACCTGGATCCCTTTTTTGAGAACTGGGTTTCTGACCCGGACCCTTTTCTTAGAGAACTGCGTTCTGACCCGGACTTTTCCTTAGGTAACTGGGTTCTGACCCGGACCCTTCTTTAGCTAATTGGGTTCTGACCTGGATCCCTTTTTTGAGAACTGGGTTTCTGACCCGGACCCTTTTCTTAGAGAACTGGGTTCTGACCCGGACTTTTCCTTAGGTAACTGGGTTCTGACCCGGACCCTTCTTTAGCTAATTGGGTTCTGACCTGGATCCCTTTTTTGAGAACTGGTTTCTGACCCGGACTTTTCCTTAGATCAGTGTTTTTCAACCTTTTTTGAGCCACGGCAGACTTTAACCTTGACAAAAATCCCACGGCACACCAGTATCCAAAAATTAAAAATAAATAAATAAATGAAAAGGAAACGCTCATAGTCTGTATTAATCCACAGTCCCTCCACTATCTCACATGCATTTCTTTGATAATTGTGGCAGAAAAAGCTGGAAGCTGCAGTAATTTTTTCTAAGATGTAATAAAAGTTAAGTTAAAAGATTCAGAAACTGTGTGTTCGTTGTTATTTTAAGACATTAAGAGGAGAGACTCACTGTGCGCTAAGACTTGTGCTGTCACTTTAACCAAATGCATCATGGGAGATGTAGTGGAAAATTCCCGCAACCGCAGAAAGACTAACGTCTCTGAGATTCATTGTTTTGTTCATTTGTTCCACGGTCTGACACCGGATTCTGTGGAAAGATACACCGCTAAAGACGAGCTTTAGCTGGTATTTTTGTTAGAACTGAGTGACTTATCTGCTAAATCGAAGCAAGGAAGTGAAGACTTTAACCACTTCTGATTGGTCAGACTGCTGACATGTGATTAAGACTCCAAAAATGATTGGCGGAGACAGTTAAAGGGACGGGACTTTTCCTAAAACCGTTATAGCTGCTGGTAAATCGCGTTACCGTCATTCTTTTCAAAATGTCTTTAATAGAATCAAATAAACACAAAGAAAAAAGTATTTTACGATCTTTCATATTCCTAACTACTCAGTGTTTTATCAGGGTTTGTTTGGATGAACACAGAGCTGATATCCTGGAGATGGAAAATGTTTTTAGATCAGTTAATGAGGGCAATTTCCCACGGCACACTTGACCATCTCCCACGGCACACTAGTGTGCCGCGGCACACTGGTTGAAATATATTGCCTTAGATGACTGGGTTTTGACCTGGACCCTTTTCTTAGAGAAATGGGTTCTGACCCGGACTTTTCCTTAGATAACTGGGTTTTGACCTGTACCCTTTTCTTAGAGAACCTGGTTTTGACCCGGATCCTTCCTTAGGTAAGTGGGTATTTACCCGGACCCTTCCTTGGATAACTGGCTTCTGACTTGGACCCTTTCTTAGAGCACACCCTCACTAACAAACACACACACGCATTTCGCAAGGAAGGTGGGTCCTTGGACCATCTGTCCCCTACCCCATCCCTGGTAGGGGGGACTGGACCCTTGGCAACGGCGGCTGTGTCCCCCGGGTGCTGGTTTCCTGCGCCCGGCAGACCTCTCTCCACGCAGGGAGGGGGATCCCTGAGTTCTCTGGCAAGGCCCCTGAGCCCGGGGTGTCCGTGTCCCTGTGGTGTGGGTTCTGATCCTTGCCCCCGGGTGCTGGGCCTCGCTAAATTTCCAACTGTGGCCGAGCCTGGTCGGGCCATGTTTGCAACACCCCTTCGTGGGCCACCCTTTTCTCCTGGGGGCCCGCTTCCTGGGCGGGGACGGCTGGCCCCTGCCTTGCTCCTTCCTGGACCAACTGTGGGCCGGGTGGGTGGCTGCCTGGAGCGCGGAGCGGGTCCCCCTTTGGGGGGTA
>NC_136255.1:30332500-30484263 GCF_053564925.1 Oryzias latipes
GGAGGATCTGCAGTGTGTTCTGTCCCCAGTTTTTTGCGTTGCCCTCAATGAGGTCTAACACATCATCCGTGGGATCAGCGGGTTTAATCAGTGAGGTTAATGAGTCCACTATGCGAGCGATCATCAGAGGTTCTGGTCTGTCCGGCGTGATGGTCACGTTTTGTAAGTGATGCACCATCTTAATTACAGCATGTAATTTGCGGATAAGCTGTCCAAGTCTTTCATCTGCAGGTCGCCGGAAGTCCTGCCTAACATCTGCTGGGGGTCCAAATCTTGTCGCTCGTCTGGTAGGTGAGCCCCGGACCGCTGCTGCATAAGAGCGGGGCTGTGGAAAATAAGGCCGGGACCCGTCGTACATAGGAGGCGCAGGCCAGTTAGGATTTGAAGGTGAAGCCCTACTCCAGCCAAAATTTGGGAACCTTGGCGCCCTCTTCCAGCCGGAGACGGGAAATGCACGGTCCATCCTATGGTCCGGTCGGCCCCGGTAATTAAAGCTGAGCGCACGGGGATTTCTGTAGTGTCTCCTCCCGTAGCGCACCGTGGTCCAAGCACCTCCATCCTCCTCTCCGTCGTAGAAGTGCATGGCAGGTGTTACGGTTTTCCACCAGGCAAGAATGTAATCAAAAATAGAAAAACTTGCAAACTTTGAAAAAAGAAAAAAAGAAAAAAGCGGGACAACCACTTAAATGAGTGTTTTTATTCACAAAAATGTAAAAAAATAAATAAATAAACAATACAAAATTAAAATAAAGTGTGCTCGCTACGCGTTTCGGCAAATTCTGCCTTCATCAGGCTCTATGCACACCACAACAGCTACAACTTGGCTGGACAGGCGTAAAAGTGAAGTGAGAGACAAAAGGTGGCTGTTTTATTCACACTGTCTTACCAAGGAGCACGCGTCGGCCTCATGGGCCCTGCGTGTCCTGAGCCATGGGCCCTGTGCGTTCTAAGCCCCTCCCCTGCATGCATACTGCTAACCAGGCAAAAAGACACGTGAAACAAAACCTTTTCCTTCCAACCATGTTATTGCTTTATGTTTAAGATTATTTAAATTTCTAATAACTGATTAAGGGTTGGGATTAGGGTTCAGATTAAACTAAAGGTTAGGGTTAGAAACAGGACCAGGGGTAGGGTTAAAGTAATAATAATAATCATCATAAAACAGTAATAAGAACCATAAGAACAATAGCCATAATAACAGTAACAATGATAACAAAATCTCTCACACTGTTCACCATAAAGAAAAACCCTGGGTCATGAGAAAATGCTCCACCAGTGGGTTATGCACCTATCCATTATGAGCAATATTATATTTATGTTGTCACTTTCTTGTGCTAACAAAAGTTTCGGTTTGTCCCACCAAATGTTAATCCCACAAAGAACAGGAAACATGATTAATACAGTCTTGTGTTTTGGGTCTGTATTTTTTTAAAAAGTTATCTATGGAAATAAAAGTTAAACCGTTTTTGAGGAGGTCACCTTGTTGTTCTGTCAGGGCATCACTTTTCAGTCAAAACCATGATATTGTGGGGCCATAAAGGGCTGTCCCCTTACACACTCTACCCTGAATGGACTTAGTGGGTATTCCACTTTAAAAAATACCTCCAATGTTCCAACATTGCTCTGGCCGTGTCCTCGGTCCAGTGAATTGCATCTTTTTCTGTTGCAAAATGCGAGTCCTCCAGCAGGGGGATGTGTCTCATATTTCTTTTTTAATATGCTGATTTAGTAGTTTCATGTTGTTCTGCTCCATTGCAGATAAGTTACCAGAAAAATTAACCAAGGGAACCCAGATGACAGCAGATGGAAATCTGTGTTTAGCCATCTTCAGAGCCCGCTGGAGCTGTTTAACTGCAGTTTCTTTAATGTTCTGACCTTTGGCGTTAATGCCGGCTGCAATGACCACATTCTGAACCACCAAATCCCACGGAACGTGGGCTATCTCAAATAAAGCCTGCATGTGGCGAAAATTAGCACCTGGATAACTCTCAATCTGTAGATCTGGGATGGAATATTCAGGGATTCTGGATAAATTTGAGTCACCAACAATAAGACACCTTTTCTCCACTTCCAGAAACCAGTCAATCAATTCTCTGTTTGTTTCAGGGTGACGCTTTACCTTGAAAACCTGCCGCTCTGGGGCAGGTAAGTCAACACGGGCTACTGGTGGCTCAGCACCGTCACCTGCTAGCTCCAGCCCTGTAATACAGCGTTCCTCCGCTGAAGCTGGAGATGCGCTGTCCTCCTGGCATTCTGTCACACCCGGGCTGTCCGAAATATTGTGATGATGTGGGGGGATTGCATGTTGTAGGGTGTTTTTCTTTTGCATGTTTGTGGTGCTACCTGTTTGTTGCATGCTTTCTATGGACACACCCCCCTTGTAACATAGCGCGCCGATCCACCGCACCTGCTCCTCATCAGGAGGGACTTATAAAAGTCCTGAGGAGGAAAGCCAAAGGCAGTCGCACACCGACAGCAGGCGGATGCACGCGGGGCGCGAGTGGGACGCCGGGACCGCCAGACGTCGGGACTGCCAGACGTCGGGAAGACTCGCTGTGATCGGGACACACACTCTGAGAGCGCTGGGCGCTGGGACCATCAGTCTGCAGAGCGATCGACACGCAAGGGCAGGGCAGGGACCCTGCCTGTGTGTAAGTAGCCGAACGGGCTTCAGCAGACTGGTGGAAATAGGTGGGAGGGCTAGTGGCAGCCTGCATCAGGAATTGCTTTTCGTGCTGCCGCTTGCCTGTTTCCACAGATTCCAGCGTGTCCAGGAGAGCCAGCTGGAGGTGACGCGGAGGAGTGCCGGTCACAAACCCCAGAGGCGGAACGGAGCCCGCCCCCCAGGTCTTTGTGTGTATGACTGGAGGGATCCTCGGAACAGCGTCGGGGGAAGAGAGACGTCTCCTGGTTTGGGATCAGTGATTCCCCCCTTTGAGCTGCATTTTTAAACCAGTTTTAACTGTTCTTTGGACTTTTAGGTCTCTTTTATCCTTTTTAACTGTTCCTGGGATTTTTATCGTGTTTTACTGTTTTAATCCGTGCCTAGAATTTTTAGACGCATTTTATGCTTGTTTTAAGTGTCTTTTAACTGGAACTTTTTGGCCATTCATATGTTTTTTCCATCAGAATAACTTGTCATTGTGGCCAAGAATTTGGGTCCTCTTTGGTGGTGTGCGTGCGCTCTCCCCAGATCATTCCTCTAGCCCTTCAATACCCTCATTCAATTTTTTGTTGTTTACCCCATCTTTCAACCCTCCAGGCCTTACAATATGATCCAGCCCCGAACTACCTGAAGCTGGGGGGTCAGCGTCCGTGTCCGCCTCATCCCCATCTTCCTCGCTGTCGTATTCATTATCGAACTCCTCCTCCTCCTCCTCGTGAAGAACCTCCCCGCCGCGGTTCTCCTCTCTATCGGAGCTTTCCTCCTCCTGGGAGCTGTCCAGTGCTGAAATTCGGGAAGGTGGCGCCCGTGCTGCCGGTCTGGGAGCAGAGGGTGAAGTTATCCCCACAATCTGAGGGAGAAATTCCTCACGCGCCACGAAGGGGTTGCGGCGGGTCGCCGTTCGCGGTCCACGCTGCTTCTCGGCAGCGGCTGCTGGAACTGCATCTGGAGGCCAAGCTGGTCTCATGTCCGTCATAGTTCCAACTGATCGGTTTGTGGCCTCGTAACATTCAGCTTGAATGCTCATGGAGACCCGCTCAGGTTGACGGGTCCTCTTTTTTCTTCCTCCTGATGTGCGCGGCCCCCGGCGGCTATCAGACCCTGCCGGGGGGTGGTGTCGTAGCCGCTGGACTTCGCCGCTCCGAGTCTGATCTGCAGGTGATGATCAGGGCCTCTGCCTGATCGAGAACATCCTGCGTGATCCGAGGTAGATTTCTGCAAGCCCATCGTGTCGCCACGATGAAGGCTTCCCTCCAATCTCGGGTTAAATCACCGGGGAGATCCTGTAAAAGTTTCTCCAGCCTCTTTTGGTAGTGATCCTGGAGGATCTGCAGTGTGTTCTGTCCCCAGTTTTTTGCGTTGCCCTCAATGAGGTCTAACACATCATCCGTGGGATCAGCGGGTTTAATCAGTGAGGTTAATGAGTCCACTATGCGAGCGATCATCAGAGGTTCTGGTCTGTCCGGCGTGATGGTCACGTTTTGTAAGTGATGCACCATCTTAATTACAGCATGTAATTTGCGGATAAGCTGTCCAAGTCTTTCATCTGCAGGTCGCCGGAGGTCCTGCCTAACATCTGCTGGGGGTCCAAATCTTGTCGCTCGTCTGGTAGGTGAGCCCCGGACCGCTGCTGCATAAGAGCGGGGCTGTGGAAAATAAGGCCGAGACCCGTCGTACATAGGAGGCGCAGGCCAGTTAGGATTTGAAGGTGAAGCCCTACTCCAGCCAAAATTTGGGAACCTTGGCGCCCTCTTCCAGCCGGAGACGGGAAATGCACGGTCCATCCTATGGTCCGGTCGGCCCCGGTAATTAAAGCTGAGCGCACGGGGATTTCTGTAGTGTCTCCTCCCGTAGCGCACCGTGGTCCAAGCACCTCCATCCTCCTCTCCGTCGTAGAAGTGCATGGCAGGTGTTACGGTTTTTCCACCAGGCAAGAATGTAATCAAAAATAGAAAAACTTGCAAACTTTGAAAAAAGAAAAAAAGAAAAAAGCGGGACAACCACTTAAATGAGTGTTTTTATTCACAAAAATGTAAAAAAATAAATAAATAAACAATACAAAATTAGAATAAAGTGTGCTCGCTACGCGTTTCGGCAAATTCTGCCTTCATCAGGCTCTATGCACACCACAACAGCTACAACTTGGCTGGACAGGCGTAAAAGTGAAGTGAGAGACAAAAGGTGGCTGTTTTATTCACACTGTCTTACCAAGGAGCACGCGTCGGCCTCATGGGCCCTGCGTGTCCTGAGCCATGGGCCCTGTGCGTTCTAAGCCCCTCCCCTGCATGCATACTGCTAACCAGGCAAAAAGACACGTGAAACAAAACCTTTTCCTTCCAACCATGTTATTGCTTTATGTTTAAGATTATTTAAATGTCTAATAACTGATTAAGGGTTGGGATTAGGGTTCAGATTAAACTAAAGGTTAGGGTTAGAAACAGGACCAGGGGTAGGGTTAAAGTAATAATAATAATCATCATAAAACAGTAATAAGAACCATAAGAAAAATAGCCATAATAACAGTAACAATGATAACAAAATCTCTCACACTGTTCACCATAAAGAAAAACCCTGGGTCATGAGAAAATGCTCCACCAGTGGGTTATGCACCTATCCATTATGAGCAATATTATATTTATGTTGTCACTTTCTTGTGCTAACAAAAGTTTCGGTTTGTCCCACCAAATGTTAATCCCACAAAGAACAGGAAACATGATTAATACAGTCTTGTGTTTTGGGTCTGTATTTTTTTAAAAAGTTATCTATGGAAATAAAAGTTAAACCGTTTTTGAGGAGGTCACCTTGTTGTTCTGTCAGGGCATCACTTTTCAGTCAAAACCATGATATTGTGGGGCCATAAAGGGCTGTCCCCTTACACACTCTACCCTGAATGGACTTAGTGGGTATTCCACTTTAAAAAATACCTCCAATGTTCCAACATTGCTCTGGCCGTGTCCTCGGTCCAGTGAATTGCATCTTTTTCTGTTGCAAAATGCGAGTCCTCCAGCAGGGGGATGTGTGTCATATTTTTTTTAATATGCTGATTTAGTAGTTTCATGTTGTTCTGCTCCATTGCAGATAAGTTACCAGAAAAATTAACCAAGGGAACCCAGATGACAGCAGATGGAAATCTGTGTTTAGCCATCTTCAGAGCCCGCTGGAGCTGTTTAACTGCAGTTTCTTTAATGTTCTGACCTTTGGCGTTAATGCCGGCTGCAATGACCACATTCTGAACCACCAAATCCCACGGAACGTGGGCTATCTCAAATAAAGCCTGCATGTGGCGAAAATTAGCACCTGGATAACTCTCAATCTGTAGATCTGGGATGGAATATTCAGGGATTCTGGATAAATTTGAGTCACCAACAATAAGACACCTTTTCTCCACTTCCAGAAACCAGTCAATCAATTCTCTGTTTGTTTCAGGGTGACGCTTTACCTTGAAAACCTGCCGCTCTGGGGCAGGTAAGTCAACACGGGCTACTGGTGGCTCAGCACCGTCACCTGCTAGCTCCAGCCCTGTAATACAGCGTTCCTCCGCTGAAGCTGGAGATGCGCTGTCCTCCTGGCATTCTGTCACACCCGGGCTGTCCGAAATATTGTGATGATGTGGGGGGATTGCATGTTGTAGGGTGTTTTTCTTTTGCATGTTTGTGGTGCTACCTGTTTGTTGCATGCTTTCTATGGACACACCCCCCTTGTAACATAGCGCACCGATCCACCGCACCTGCTCCTCATCAGGAGGGACTTATAAAAGTCCTGAGGAGGAAAGCCAAAGGCAGTCGCACACCGACAGCAGGCGCATGCACGCGGGGCGCGAGTGGGACGCCGGGACCGCCAGACGTCGGGACCGCCAGACGTCGGGAAGACTCGCTGTGATCGGGACACACACTCTGAGAGCGCTGGGCGCTGGGACCATCAGTCTGCAGAGCGATCGACACGCAAGGGCAGGGCAGGGACCCTGCCTGTGTGTAAGTAGCCGAACGGGCTTCAGCCGACTGGTGGAAATAGGTGGGAGGGCTAGTGGCAGCCTGCATCAGGAATTGCTTTTCGTGCTGCCGCTTGCCTGTTTCCACAGATTCCAGCGTGTCCAGGAGAGCCAGCTGGAGGTGACGCGGAGGAGTGCCGGTCACAAAC
The DNA here is from genome assembly GCF_053564925.1 of Oryzias latipes. Classification (NCBI taxonomy): domain Eukaryota; kingdom Metazoa; phylum Chordata; class Actinopteri; order Beloniformes; family Adrianichthyidae; genus Oryzias; species Oryzias latipes. Next base: position 30,339,303 of record NC_136255.1, read on the forward strand.
CCCAGAGGCGGAACGGAGCCCGCCCCCCAGGTCTTTGTGTGCATGACTGGAGGGATCCTCGGAACGGCGTCGGGGGAAGAGAGACGTCGGGGGAAGAGAGACGTCTCCTGGTTTGGGATCAGTGATTCCCCCCTTTGAGCTGCATTTTTAAACCAGTTTTAACTGTTCTTTGGACTTTTAGGTCTCTTTTATCCTTTTTAACTGTTCCTGGGATTTTTATCGTGTTTTACTGTTTTAATCCGTGCCTATAATTTTTAGACGCATTTTATGCTTGTTTTAAGTGTCTTTTAACTGGAACTTTTTGGCCATTCATAGGTTTTTTCCATCGGAATAAATTGTCATTGTGGCCAAGAATTTGGGTCCTCTTTGGTGGTGTGCGTGCGCTCTCCCCAGATCATTCCTCTAGCCCTTCAATACCCTCATTCAATTTTTTGTTGTTTACCCCATCTTTCAACCCTCCAGGCCTTACAATATGATCCAGCCCCGAACTACCTGAAGCTGGGGGGTCAGCGTCCGTGTCCGCCTCATCCCCATCTTCCTCGCTGTCGTATTCATTATCGAACTCCTCCTCCTCCTCCTCCTCGTGAAGAACCTCCCCGCCGCGGTTCTCCTCTCTATCGGAGCTTTCCTCCTCCTGGGAGCTGTCCAGTGCTGAAATTCGGGAAGGTGGCGCCCGTGCTGCCGGTCTGGGAGCAGAGGGTGAAGTTATCCCCACAATCTGAGGGAGAAATTCCTCACGCGCCACGAAGGGGTTGCGGCGGGTCGCCGTTCGCGGTCCACGCTGCTTCTCGGCAGCGGCTGCTGGAACTGCATCTGGAGGCCAAGCTGGTCTCATGTCCGTCATAGTTCCAACTGATCGGTTTGTGGCCTCGTAACATTCAGCTTGAATGCTCATGGAGACCCGCTCAGGTTGACGGGTCCTCTTTTTTCTTCCTCCTGATGTGCGCGGCCCCCGGCGGCTATCAGACCCTGCCGGGGGGTGGTGTCGTAGCCGCTGGACTTCGCCGCTCCGAGTCTGATCTGCAGGTGATGATCAGGGCCTCTGCCTGATCGAGAACATCCTGCGTGATCCGAGGTAGATTTCTGCAAGCCCATCGTGTCGCCACGAAGAAGGCTTCCCTCCAATCTCGGGTTAAATCACCGGGGAGATCCTGTAAAAGTTTCTCCAGCCTCTTTTGGTAGTGATCCTGGAGGATCTGCAGTGTGTTCTGTCCCCAGTTTTTTGCGTTGCCCTCAATGAGGTCTAACACATCATCCGTGGGATCAGCGGGTTTAATCAGTGAGGTTAATGAGTCCACTATGCGAGCGATCATCAGAGGTTCTGGTCTGTCCGGCGTGATGGTCACGTTTTGTAAGTGATGCACCATCTTAATTACAGCATGTAATTTGCGGATAAGCTGTCCAAGTCTTTCATCTGCAGGTCGCCGGAAGTCCTGCCTAACATCTGCTGGGGGTCCAAATCTTGTCGCTCGTCTGGTAGGTGAGCCCCGGACCGCTGCTGCATAAGAGCGGGGCTGTGGAAAATAAGGCCGGGACCCGTCGTACATAGGAGGCGCAGGCCAGTTAGGATTTGAAGGTGAAGCCCTACTCCAGCCAAAATTTGGGAACCTTGGCGCCCTCTTCCAGCCGGAGACGGGAAATGCACGGTCCATCCTATGGTCCGGTCGGCCCCGGTAATTAAAGCTGAGCGCACGGGGATTTCTGTAGTGTCTCCTCCCGTAGCGCACCGTGGTCCAAGCACCTCCATCCTCCTCTCCGTCGTAGAAGTGCATGGCAGGTGTTACGGTTTTCCACCAGGCAAGAATGTAATCAAAAATAGAAAAACTTGCAAACTTTGAAAAAAGAAAAAAAGAAAAAAGCGGGACAACCACTTAAATGAGTGTTTTTATTCACAAAAATGTAAAAAAATAAATAAATAAACAATACAAAATTAAAATAAAGTGTGCTCGCTACGCGTTTCGGCAAATTCTGCCTTCATCAGGCTCTATGCACACCACAACAGCTACAACTTGGCTGGACAGGCGTAAAAGTGAAGTGAGAGACAAAAGGTGGCTGTTTTATTCACACTGTCTTACCAAGGAGCACGCGTCGGCCTCATGGGCCCTGCGTGTCCTGAGCCATGGGCCCTGTGCGTTCTAAGCCCCTCCCCTGCATGCATACTGCTAACCAGGCAAAAAGACACGTGAAACAAAACCTTTTCCTTCCAACCATGTTATTGCTTTATGTTTAAGATTATTTAAATTTCTAATAACTGATTAAGGGTTGGGATTAGGGTTCAGATTAAACTAAAGGTTAGGGTTAGAAACAGGACCAGGGGTAGGGTTAAAGTAATAATAATAATCATCATAAAACAGTAATAAGAACCATAAGAACAATAGCCATAATAACAGTAACAATGATAACAAAATCTCTCACACTGTTCACCATAAAGAAAAACCCTGGGTCATGAGAAAATGCTCCACCAGTGGGTTATGCACCTATCCATTATGAGCAATATTATATTTATGTTGTCACTTTCTTGTGCTAACAAAAGTTTCGGTTTGTCCCACCAAATGTTAATCCCACAAAGAACAGGAAACATGATTAATACAGTCTTGTGTTTTGGGTCTGTATTTTTTTAAAAAGTTATCTATGGAAATAAAAGTTAAACCGTTTTTGAGGAGGTCACCTTGTTGTTCTGTCAGGGCATCACTTTTCAGTCAAAACCATGATATTGTGGGGCCATAAAGGGCTGTCCCCTTACACACTCTACCCTGAATGGACTTAGTGGGTATTACACTTTAAAAAATACCTCCAATGTTCCAACATTGCTCTGGCCGTGTCCTCGGTCCAGTGAATTGCATCTTTTTCTGTTGCAAAATGCGAGTCCTCCAGCAGGGGGATGTGTCTCATATTTCTTTTTTAATATGCTGATTTAGTAGTTTCATGTTGTTCTGCTCCATTGCAGATAAGTTACCAGAAAAATTAACCAAGGGAACCCAGATGACAGCAGATGGAAATCTGTGTTTAGCCATCTTCAGAGCCCGCTGGAGCTGTTTAACTGCAGTTTCTTTAATGTTCTGACCTTTGGCGTTAATGCCGGCTGCAATGACCACATTCTGAACCACCAAATCCCACGGAACGTGGGCTATCTCAAATAAAGCCTGCATGTGGCGAAAATTAGCACCTGGATAACTCTCAATCTGTAGATCTGGGATGGAATATTCAGGGATTCTGGATAAATTTGAGTCACCAACAATAAGACACCTTTTCTCCACTTCCAGAAACCAGTCAATCAATTCTCTGTTTGTTTCAGGGTGACGCTTTACCTTGAAAACCTGCCGCTCTGGGGCAGGTAAGTCAACACGGGCTACTGGTGGCTCAGCACCGTCACCTGCTAGCTCCAGCCCTGTAATACAGCGTTCCTCCGCTGAAGCTGGAGATGCGCTGTCCTCCTGGCATTCTGTCACACCCGGGCTGTCCGAAATATTGTGATGATGTGGGGGGATTGCATGTTGTAGGGTGTTTTTCTTTTGCATGTTTGTGGTGCTACCTGTTTGTTGCATGCTTTCTATGGACACACCCCCCTTGTAACATAGCGCGCCGATCCACCGCACCTGCTCCTCATCAGGAGGGACTTATAAAAGTCCTGAGGAGGAAAGCCAAAGGCAGTCGCACACCGACAGCAGGCGGATGCACGCGGGGCGCGAGTGGGACGCCGGGACCGCCAGACGTCGGGACTGCCAGACGTCGGGAAGACTCGCTGTGATCGGGACACACACTCTGAGAGCGCTGGGCGCTGGGACCATCAGTCTGCAGAGCGATCGACACGCAAGGGCAGGGCAGGGACCCTGCCTGTGTGTAAGTAGCCGAACGGGCTTCAGCAGACTGGTGGAAATAGGTGGGAGGGCTAGTGGCAGCCTGCATCAGGAATTGCTTTTCGTGCTGCCGCTTGCCTGTTTCCACAGATTCCAGCGTGTCCAGGAGAGCCAGCTGGAGGTGACGCGGAGGAGTGCCGGTCACAAACCCCAGAGGCGGAACGGAGCCCGCCCCCCAGGTCTTTGTGTGTATGACTGGAGGGATCCTCGGAACAGCGTCGGGGGAAGAGAGACGTCTCCTGGTTTGGGATCAGTGATTCCCCCCTTTGAGCTGCATTTTTAAACCAGTTTTAACTGTTCTTTGGACTTTTAGGTCTCTTTTATCCTTTTTAACTGTTCCTGGGATTTTTATCGTGTTTTACTGTTTTAATCCGTGCCTAGAATTTTTAGACGCATTTTATGCTTGTTTTAAGTGTCTTTTAACTGGAACTTTTTGGCCATTCATATGTTTTTTCCATCAGAATAACTTGTCATTGTGGCCAAGAATTTGGGTCCTCTTTGGTGGTGTGCGTGCGCTCTCCCCAGATCATTCCTCTAGCCCTTCAATACCCTCATTCAATTTTTTGTTGTTTACCCCATCTTTCAACCCTCCAGGCCTTACAATATGATCCAGCCCCGAACTACCTGAAGCTGGGGGGTCAGCGTCCGTGTCCGCCTCATCCCCATCTTCCTCGCTGTCGTATTCATTATCGAACTCCTCCTCCTCCTCCTCGTGAAGAACCTCCCCGCCGCGGTTCTCCTCTCTATCGGAGCTTTCCTCCTCCTGGGAGCTGTCCAGTGCTGAAATTCGGGAAGGTGGCGCCCGTGCTGCCGGTCTGGGAGCAGAGGGTGAAGTTATCCCCACAATCTGAGGGAGAAATTCCTCACGCGCCACGAAGGGGTGGCGGCGGGTCGCCGTTCGCGGTCCACGCTGCTTCTCGGCAGCGGCTGCTGGAACTGCATCTGGAGGCCAAGCTGGTCTCATGTCCGTCATAGTTCCAACTGATCGGTTTGTGGCCTCGTAACATTCAGCTTGAATGCTCATGGAGACCCGCTCAGGTTGACGGGTCCTCTTTTTTCTTCCTCCTGATGTGCGCGGCCCCCGGCGGCTATCAGACCCTGCCGGGGGTGGTGTCCTAGCCGCTGGACTTCGCCGCTCCGAGTCTGATCTGCAGGTGATGATCAGGGCCTCTGCCTGATCGAGAACATCCTGCGTGATCCGAGGTAGATTTCTGCAAGCCCATCGTGTCGCCACGATGAAGGCTTCCCTCCAATCTCGGGTTAAATCACCGGGGAGATCCTGTAAAAGTTTCTCCAGCCTCTTTTGGTAGTGATCCTGGAGGATCTGCAGTGTGTTCTGTCCCCAGTTTTTTGCGTTGCCCTCAATGAGGTCTAACACATCATCCGTGGGATCAGCGGGTTTAATCAGTGAGGTTAATGAGTCCACTATGCGAGCGATCATCAGAGGTTCTGGTCTGTCCGGCGTGATGGTCACGTTTTGTAAGTGATGCACCATCTTAATTACAGCATGTAATTTGCGGATAAGCTGTCCAAGTCTTTCATCTGCAGGTCGCCGGAGGTCCTGCCTAACATCTGCTGGGGGTCCAAATCTTGTCGCTCGTCTGGTAGGTGAGCCCCGGACCGCTGCTGCATAAGAGCGGGGCTGTGGAAAATAAGGCCGGGACCCGTCGTACATAGGAGGCGCAGGCCAGTTAGGATTTGAAGGTGAAGCCCTACTCCAGCCAAAATTTGGGAACCTTGGCGCCCTCTTCCAGCCGGAGACGGGAAATGCACGGTCCATCCTATGGTCCGGTCGGCCCCGGTAATTAAAGCTGAGCGCACGGGGATTTCTGTAGTGTCTCCTCCCGTAGCGCACCGTGGTCCAAGCACCTCCATCCTCCTCTCCGTCGTAGAAGTGCATGGCAGGTGTTACGGTTTTTCCACCAGGCAAGAATGTAATCAAAAATAGAAAAACTTGCAAACTTTGAAAAAAGAAAAAAAGAAAAAAGCGGGACAACCACTTAAATGAGTGTTTTTATTCACAAAAATGTAAAAAAAAAAATAAATAAACAATACAAAATTAGAATAAAGTGTGCTCGCTACGCGTTTCGGCAAATTCTGCCTTCATCAGGCTCTATGCACACCACAACAGCTACAACTTGGCTGGACAGGCGTAAAAGTGAAGTGAGAGACAAAAGGTGGCTGTTTTATTCACACTGTCTTACCAAGGAGCACGCGTCGGCCTCATGGGCCCTGCGTGTCCTGAGCCATGGGCCCTGTGCGTTCTAAGCCCCTCCCCTGCATGCATACTGCTAACCAGGCAAAAAGACACGTGAAACAAAACCTTTTCCTTCCAACCATGTTATTGCTTTATGTTTAAGATTATTTAAATTTCTAATAACTGATTAAGGGTTGGGATTAGGGTTCAGATTAAACTAAAGGTTAGGGTTAGAAACAGGACCAGGGGTAGGGTTAAAGTAATAATAATAATCATCATAAAACAGTAATAAGAACCATAAGAACAATAGCCATAATAACAGTAACAATGATAACAAAATCTCTCACACTGTTCACCATAAAGAAAAACCCTGGGTCATGAGAAAATGCTCCACCAGTGGGTTATGCACCTATCCATTATGAGCAATATTATATTTATGTTGTCACTTTCTTGTGCTAACAAAAGTTTCGGTTTGTCCCACCAAATGTTAATCCCACAAAGAACAGGAAACATGATTAATACAGTCTTGTGTTTTGGGTCTGTATTTTTTTAAAAAGTTATCTATGGAAATAAAAGTTAAACCGTTTTTGAGGAGGTCACCTTGTTGTTCTGTCAGGGCATCACTTTTCAGTCAAAACGATGATATTGTGGGGCCATAAAGGGCTGTCCCCTTACACACTCTACCCTGAATGGACTTAGTGGGTATTCCACTTTAAAAAATACCTCCAATGTTCCAACATTGCTCTGGCCGTGTCCTCGGTCCAGTGAATTGCATCTTTTTCTGTTGCAAAATGCGAGTCCTCCAGCAGGGGGATGTGTCTCATATTTTTTTTTTTTTAATATGCTGATTTAGTAGTTTCATGTTGTTCTGCTCCATTGCAGATAAGTTACCAGAAAAATTAACCAAGGGAACCCAGATGACAGCAGATGGAAATCTGTGTTTAGCCATCTTCAGAGCCCGCTGGAGCTGTTTAACTGCAGTTTCTTTAATGTTCTGACCTTTGGCGTTAATGCCGGCTGCAATGACCACATTCTGAACCACCAAATCCCACGGAACGTGGGCTATCTCAAATAAAGCCTGCATGTGGCGAAAATTAGCACCTGGACACCTCTCAATCTGTAGATCTGGGATGGAATATTCAGGGATTCTGGATAAATTTGAGTCACCAACAATAAGACACCTTTTCTCCACTTCCAGAAACCAGTCAATCAATTCTCTGTTTGTTTCAGGGTGACGCTTTACCTTGAAAACCTGCCGCTCTGGGGCAGGTAAGTCAACACGGGCTACTGGTGGCTCAGCACCGTCACCTGCTAGCTCCAGCCCTGTAATACAGCGTTCCTCCGCTGAAGCTGGAGATGCGCTGTCCTCCTGGCATTCTGTCACACCCGGGCTGTCCGAAATATTGTGATGATGTGGGGGGATTGCATGTTGTAGGGTGTTTTTCTTTTGCATGTTTGTGGTGCTACCTGTTTGTTGCATGCTTTCTATGGACACACCCCCCTTGTAACATAGCGCGCCGATCCACCGCACCTGCTCCTCATCAGGAGGGACTTATAAAAGTCCTGAGGAGGAAAGCCAAAGGCAGTCGCACACCGACAGCAGGCGCATGCACACGGGGCGCGAGTGGGACGTCGGGACCGCCAGACGTCGGGAAGACTCGCTGTGATCGGGACACACACTCTGAGAGCGCTGGGCGCTGGGACCATCAGTCTGCAGAGCGATCGACACGCAAGGGCAGGGCAGGGACCCTGCCTGTGTGTAAGTAGCCGAACGGGCTTCAGCAGACTGGTGGAAATAGGTGGGAGGGCTAGTGGCAGCCTGCATCAGGAATTGCTTTTCGTGCTGCCGCTTGCCTGTTTCCACAGATTCCAGCGTGTCCAGGAGAGCCAGCTGGAGGTGACGCGGAGGAGTGCCGGTCACAAACCCCAGAGGCGGAACGGAGCCCGCCCCCCAGGTCTTTGTGTGTATGACTGGAGGGATCCTCGGAACAGCGTCGGGGGAAGAGAGACGTCTCCTGGTTTGGGATCAGTGATTCCCCCCTTTGAGCTGCATTTTTAAACCAGTTTTAACTGTTCTTTGGACTTTTAGGTCTCTTTTATCCTTTTTAACTGTTCCTGGGATTTTTATCGTGTTTTACTGTTTTAATCCGTGCCTAGAATTTTTAGACGCATTTTATGCTTGTTTTAAGTGTCTTTTAACTGGAACTTTTTGGCCATTCATATGTTTTTTCCATCGGAATAAATTGTCATTGTGGCCAAGAATTTGGGTCCTCTTTGGTGGTGTGCGTGCGCTCTCCCCAGATCATTCCTCTAGCCCTTCAATACCCTCATTCAATTTTTTGTTGTTTACCCCATCTTTCAACCCTCCAGGCCTTACAATATGATCCAGCCCCGAACTACCTGAAGCTGGGGGGTCAGCGTCCGTGTCCGCCTCATCCCCATCTTCCTCGCTGTCGTATTCATTATCGAACTCCTCCTCCTCCTCCTCCTCCTCGTGAAGAACCTCCCCGCCGCGGTTCTCCTCTCTATCGGAGCTTTCCTCCTCCTGGGAGCTGTCCAGTGCTGAAATTCGGGAAGGTGGCGCCCGTGCTGCCGGTCTGGGAGCAGAGGGTGAAGTTATCCCCACAATCTGAGGGAGAAATTCCTCACGCGCCACGAAGGGGTTGCGGCGGGTCGCCGTTCGCGGTCCACGCTGCTTCTCGGCAGCGGCTGCTGGAACTGCATCTGGAGGCCAAGCTGGTCTCATGTCCGTCATAGTTCCAACTGATCGGTTTGTGGCCTCGTAACATTCAGCTTGAATGCTTATGGAGACCCGCTCAGGTGGACGGGTCCTCTTTTTTCTTCCTCCTGATGTGCGCGGCCCCCGGCGGCTATCAGACCCTGCCGGGGGGTGGTGTCGTAGCCGCTGGACTTCGCCGCTCCGAGTCTGATCTGCAGGTGATGATCAGGGCCTCTGCCTGATCGAGAACATCCTGCGTGATCCGAGGTAGATTTCTGCAAGCCCATCGTGTCGCCACGATGAAGGCTTCCCTCCAATCTCGGGTTAAATCACCGGGGAGATCCTGTAAAAGTTTCTCCAGCCTCTTTTGGTAGTGATCCTGGAGGATCTGCAGTGTGTTCTGTCCCCAGTTTTTTGCGTTGCCCTCAATGAGGTTTAACACATCATCCGTGGGATCAGCGGGTTTAATCAGTGAGGTTAATGAGTCCACTATGCGAGCGATCATCAGAGGTTCTGGTCTGTCCGGCGTGATGGTCACGTTTTGTAAGTGATGCACCATCTTAATAACAGCATGTAATTTGTGGATAAGCTGTCCAAGTCTTTCATCTGCAGGTCGCCGGAGGTCCTGCCTAACATCTGCTGGGGGTCCAAATCTTGTCGCTCGTCTGGTAGGTGAGCCCCGGACCGCTGCTGCATAAGAGCGGGGCTGTGGAAAATAAGGCCGGGACCCGTCGTACATAGGAGGCGCAGGCCAGTTAGGATTTGAAGGTGAAGCCCTACTCCAGCCAAAATTTGGGAACCTTGGCGCCCTCTTCCAGCCGGAGACGGGAAATGCACGGTCCATCCTATGGTCCGGTCGGCCCCGGTAATTAAAGCTGAGCGCACGGGGATTTCTGTAGTGTCTCCTCCCGTAGCGCACCGTGGTCCAAGCACCTCCATCCTCCTCTCCGTCGTAGAAGTGCATGGCAGGTGTTACGGTTTTCCACCAGGCAAGAATGTGATCAAAAATAGAAAAACTTGCAAACTTTGAAAAAAGAAAAAAAGAAAAAAGCGGGACAACCACTTAAATGAGTGTTTTTATTCACAAAAATGTAAAAAAATAAATAAATAAACAATACAAAATTAGAATAAAGTGTGCTCGCTACGCGTTTCGGCAAATTCTGCCTTCATCAGGCTCTATGCACACCACAACAGCTACAACTTGGCTGGACAGGCGTAAAAGTGAAGTGAGAGACAAAAGGTGGCTGTTTTCTTCACACAGTCTTACCAAGGAGCACGCGTCGGCCTCATGGGCCCTGCGTGTCCTGAGCCATGGGCCCTGTGCGTTCTAAGCCCCTCCCCTGCATGCATACTGCTAACCAGGCAAAAAGACACGTGAAACAAAACCTTTTCCTTCCAACCATGTTATTGCTTTATGTTTAAGATTATTTAAATTTCTAATAACTGATTAAGGGTTGGGATTAGGGTTCAGATTAAACTAAAGGTTAGGGTTAGAAACAGGACCAGGGGTAGGGTTAAAGTGATAATAATAATCATCATAAAACAGTAATAAGAACCATAAGAACAATAGCCATAATAACAGTAACAATGATAACAAAATCTCTCACACTGTTCACCATAAAGAAAAACCCTGGGTCATGAGAAAATGCTCCACCAGTGGGTTATGCACCTATCCATTATGAGCAATATTATATTTATGTTGTCACTTTCTTGTGCTAACAAAAGTTTCGGTTTGTCCCACCAAATGTTAATCCCACAAAGAACAGGAAACATGATTAATACAGTCTTGTGTTTTGGGTCTGATTTTTTTAAAAAGTTATCCATGGAAATAAAAGTTAAACCGTTTTTGAGGAGGTCACCTTGTTGTTCTGTCAGGGCATCACTTTTCAGTCAAAACCATGATATTGTGGGGCCATAAAGGGCTGTCCCCTTACACACTCTACCCTGAATGGACTTAGTGGGTATTCCACTTTAAAAAATACCTCCAATGTTCCAACATTGCTCTGGCCGTGTCCTCGGTCCAGTGAATTGCATCTTTTTCTGTTGCAAAATGCGAGTCCTCCAGCAGGGGGATGTGTCTCATATTTTTTTTTAATATGCTGATTTAGTAGTTTCATGTTGTTCTGCTCCATTGCAGATAAGTTACCAGAAAAATTAACCAAGGGAACCCAGATGACAGCAGATGGAAATCTGTGTTTAGCCATCTTCAGAGCCCGCTGGAGCTGTTTAACTGCAGTTTCTTTAATGTTCTGACCTTTGGCGTTAATGCCGGCTGCAATGACCACATTCTGAACCACCAAATCACACGGAACGTGGGCTATCTCAAATAAAGCCTGCATGTGGCGAAAATTAGCACCTGGATAACTCTCAATCTGTAGATCTGGGATGGAATATTCAGGGATTCTGGATAAATTTGAGTCACCAACAATAAGACACCTTTTCTCCACTTCCAGAAACCAGTCAATCAATTTTCTGTTTGTTTCAGGGTGACGCTTTACCTTGAAAACCTGCCGCTCTGGGGCAGGTAAGTCAACACGGGCTACTGGTGGCTCAGCACCGTCACCTGCTAGCTCCAGCCCTGTAATACAGCGTTCCTCCGCTGAAGCTGGAGATGCGCTGTCCTCCTGGCATTCTGTCACACCCGGGCTGTCCGAAATATTGTGATGATGTGGGGGGATTGCATGTTGTAGGGTGTTTTTCTTTTGCATGTTTGTGGTGCTACCTGTTTGTTGCATGCTTTCTATGGACACACCCCCCTTGTAACATAGCGCGCCGATCCACCGCACCTGCTCCTCATCAGGAGGGACTTATAAAAGTCCTGAGGAGGAAAGCCAAAGGCAGTCGCACACCGACAGCAGGCGCATGCACGCGGGGCGCGAGTGGGACGCCGGGACCGCCAGACGTCGGGAAGACTCGCTGTGATCGGGACACACACTCTGAGAGCGCTGGGCGCTGGGACCATCAGTCTGCAGAGCGATCGACACGCAAGGGCAGGGCAGGGACCCTGCCTGTGTGTAAGTAGCCGAACGGGCTTCAGCAGACTGGTGGAAATAGGTGGGAGGGCTAGTGGCAGCCTGCATCAGGAATTGCTTTTCGTGCTGCCGCTTGCCTGTTTCCACAGATTCCAGCGTGTCCAGGAGAGCCAGCTGGAGGTGACGCGGAGGAGTGCCGGTCACAAACCCCAGAGGCGGAACCCCCAGGTCCTTTTTAACTGTTCCTGGGATTTTTATCGTGTTTTACTGTTTTAATCCGTGCCTAGAATTTTTAGACGCATTTTATGCTTGTTTTAAGTGTCTTTTAACTGGAACTTTTTGGCCATTCATATGTTTTTTCCATCGGAATAAATTGTCATTGTGGCCAAGAATTTGGGTCCTCTTTGGTGGTGTGCGTGCGCTCTCCCCAGATCATTCCTCTAGCCCTTCAATACCCTCATTCAATTTTTTGTTGTTTACCCCATCTTTCAACCCTCCAGGCCTTACAATATGATCCAGCCCCGAACTACCTGAAGCTGGGGGGTCAGCGTCCGTGTCCGCCTCATCCCCATCTTCCTCGCTGTCGTATTCATTATCGAACTCCTCCTCCTCCTCCTCCTCGTGAAGAACCTCCCCGCCGCGGTTCTCCTCTCTATCGGAGCTTTCCTCCTCCTGGGAGCTGTCCAGTGCTGAAATTCGGGAAGGTGGCGCCCGTGCTGCCGGTCTGGGAGCAGAGGGTGAAGTTATCCCCACAATCTGAGGGAGAAATTCCTCACGCGCCACGAAGGGGTTGCGGCGGGTCGCCGTTCGCGGTCCACGCTGCTTCTCGGCAGCGGCTGCTGGAACTGCATCTGGAGGCCAAGCTGGTCTCATGTCCGTCATAGTTCCAACTGATCGGTTTGTGGCCTCGTAACATTCAGCTTGAATGCTCATGGAGACCCGCTCAGGTTGACGGGTCCTCTTTTTTCTTCCTCCTGATGTGCGCGGCCCCCGGCGGCTATCAGACCCTGCCGGGGGGTGGTGTCGTAGCCGCTGGACTTCGCCGCTCCGAGTCTGATCTGCAGGTGATGATCAGGGCCTCTGCCTGATCGAGAACATCCTGCGTGATCCGAGGTAGATTTCTGCAAGCCCATCGTGTCGCCACGATGAAGGCTTCCCTCCAATCTCGGGTTAAATCACCGGGGAGATCCTGTAAAAGTTTCTCCAGCCTCTTTTGGTAGTGATCCTGGAGGATCTGCAGTGTGTTCTGTCCCCAGTTTTTTGCGTTGCCCTCAATGAGGTCTAACACATCATCCGTGGGATCAGCGGGTTTAATCAGTGAGGTTAATGAGTCCACTATGCGAGCGATCATCAGAGGTTCTGGTCTGTCCGGCGTGATGGTCACGTTTTGTAAGTGATGCACCATCTTAATTACAGCATGTAATTTGCGGATAAGCTGTCCAAGTCTTTCATCTGCAGGTCGCCGGAGGTCCTGCCTAACATCTGCTGGGGGTCCAAATCTTGTCGCTCGTCTGGTAGGTGAGCCCCGGACCGCTGCTGCATAAGAGCGGGGCTGTGGAAAATAAGGCCGGGACCCGTCGTACATAGGAGGCGCAGGCCAGTTAGGATTTGAAGGTGAAGCCCTACTCCAGCCAAAATTTGGGAACCTTGGCGCCCTCTTCCAGCCGGAGACGGGAAATGCACGGTCCATCCTATGGTCCGGTCGGCCCCGGTAATTAAAGCTGAGCGCACGGGGATTTCTGTAGTGTCTCCTCCCGTAGCGCACCGTGGTCCAAGCACCTCCATCCTCCTCTCCGTCGTAGAAGTGCATGGCAGGTTTTACGGTTTTTCCACCAGGCAAGAATGTAATCAAAAATAGAAAAACTTGCAAACTGTGAAAAAAGAAAAAAAGAAAAAAGCGGGACAACCACTTAAATGAGTGTTTTTATTCACAAAAATGTAAAAAAATAAATAAATAAACAATACAAAATTAGAATAAAGTGTGCTCGCTACGCGTTTAGGCAAATTCTGCCTTCATCAGGCTCTATGCACACCACAACAGCTACAACTTGGCTGGACAGGCGTAAAAGTGAAGTGAGAGACAAAAGGTGGCTGTTTTATTCACACTGTCTTACCAAGGAGCACGCGTCGGCCTCATGGGCCCTGCGTGTCCTGAGCCATGGGCCCTGTGCGTTCTAAGCCCCTCCCCTGCATGCATACTGCTAACCAGGCAAAAAGACACGTGAAACAAAACCTTTTCCTTCCAACCATGTTATTGCTTTATGTTTAAGATGATTTACATTTCTAATAACTGATTAAGGGTTGGGATTAGGGTTCAGATTAAACTAAAGGTTAGGGTTAGAAACAGGACCAGGGGTAGGGTTAAAGTAATAATAATAATCATCATAAAACAGTAATAAGAACCATAAGAACAATAGCCATAATAACAGTAACAATGATAACAAAATCTCTCACACTGTTCACCATAAAGAAAAACCCTGGGTCATGAGAAAATGCTCCACCAGTGGGTTATGCACCTATCCATTATGAGCAATATTATATTTATGTTGTCACTTTCTTGTGCTAACAAAAGTTTCGGTTTGTCCCACCAAATGTTAATCCCACAAAGAACAGGAAACATGATTAATACAGTCTTGTGTTTTGGGTCTGATTTTTTTAAAAAGTTATCTATGGAAATAAAAGTTAAGCCGTTTTTGAGGAGGTCACCTTGTTGTTCTGTCAGGGCATCACTTTTCAGTCAAAACCATGATATTGTGGGGCCATAAAGGGCCGCCCCCTTACACACTCTACCCTGAATGGACTTAGTGGGTATTCCACTTTAAAAAATACCTCCAATGTTCCAACATTGCTCTGGCCGTGTCCTCGGTCCAGTGAATTGCATCTTTTTCTGTTGCAAAATGCGAGTCCTCCAGCAGGGGGATGTGTCTCATATTTTTTTTTAACATGCTGATTTAGTAGTTTCATGTTGTTCTGCTCCATTGCAGATAAGTTACCAGAAAAATTAACCAAGGGAACCCAGATGACAGCAGATGGAACTCTGTGTTTAGCCATCTTCAGAGCCCGCTGGAGCTGTTTAACTGCAGTTTCTTTAATGTTCTGACCTTTGGCGTTAATGCCGGCTGCAATGACCACATTCTGAACCACCAAATCACACGGAACGTGGGCTATCTCAAATAAAGCCTGCATGTGGCGAAAATTAGCACCTGGACACCTCTCAATCTGTAGATCTGGGATGGAATATTCAGGGATTCTGGATAAATTTGAGTCACCAACAATAAGACACCTTTTCTCCACTTCCAGAAACCAGTCAATCAATTTTCTGTTTGTTTCGGGGTGACGCTTTGCCTTGAAAACCTGCCGCTCTGGGGCAGGTAAGTCAACACGGGCTACTGGTGGCTCAGCACCGTCACCTGCTAGCTCCAGCCCTGTAATACAGCGTTCCTCCGCTGAAGCTGGAGATGCGCTGTCCTCCTGGCATTCTGTCACACCCGGGCTGTCCGAAATATGATCCAGCCCCGAACTACCTGAAGCTGGGGGGTCAGCGTCCGTGTCCGCCTCATCCCCATCTTCCTCGCTGTCGTATTCATTATCGAACTCCTCCTCCTCGTGAAGAACCTCCCCGCCGCGGTTCTCCTCTCTATCGGAGCTTTCCTCCTCCTGGGAGCTGTCCAGTGCTGAAATTCGGGAAGGTGGCGCCCGTGCTGCCGGTCTGGGAGCAGAGGGTGAAGTTATCCCCACAATCTGAGGGAGAAATTCCTCACGCGCCACGAAGGGGTTGCGGCGGGTCGCCGTTCGCGGTCCACGCTGCTTCTCGGCAGCGGCTGCTGGAACTGCATCTGGAGGCCAAGCTGGTCTCATGTCCGTCATAGTTCCAACTGATCGGTTTGTGGCCTCGTAACATTCAGCTTGAATGCTCATGGAGACCCGCTCAGGTTGACGGGTCCTCTTTTTTCTTCCTCCTGATGTGCGCGGCCCCCGGCGGCTATCAGACCCTGCCGGGGGTGGTGTCCTAGCCGCTGGACTTCGCCGCTCCGAGTCTGATCTGCAGGTGATGATCAGGGCCTCTGCCTGATCGAGAACATCCTGCGTGATCCGAGGTAGATTTCTGCAAGCCCATCGTGTCGCCACGATGAAGGCTTCCCTCCAATCTCGGGTTAAATCACCGGGGAGATCCTGTAAAAGTTTCTCCAGCCTCTTTTGGTAGTGATCCTGGAGGATCTGCAGTGTGTTCTGTCCCCAGTTTTTTGCGTTGCCCTCAATGAGGTCTAACACATCATCCGTGGGATCAGCGGGTTTAATCAGTGAGGTTAATGAGTCCACTATGCGAGCGATCATCAGAGGTTCTGGTCTGTCCGGCGTGATGGTCACGTTTTGTAAGTGATGCACCATCTTAATTACAGCATGTAATTTGCGGATAAGCTGTCCAAGTCTTTCATCTGCAGGTCGCCGGAGGTCCTGCCTAACATCTGCTGGGGGTCCAAATCTTGTCGCTCGTCTGGTAGGTGAGCCCCGGACCGCTGCTGCATAAGAGCGGGGCTGTGGAAAATAAGGCCGGGACCCGTCGTACATAGGAGGCGCAGGCCAGTTAGGATTTGAAGGTGAAGCCCTACTCCAGCCAAAATTTGGGAACCTTGGCGCCCTCTTCCAGCCGGAGACGGGAAATGCACGGTCCATCCTATGGTCCGGTCGGCCCCGGTAATTAAAGCTGAGCGCACGGGGATTTCTGTAGTGTCTCCTCCCGTAGCGCACCGTGGTCCAAGCACCTCCATCCTCCTCTCCGTCGTAGAAATGCATGGCAGGTGTTACGGTTTTTCCACCAGGCAAGAATGTAATCAAAAATAGAAAAACTTGCAAACTTTGAAAAAAGAAAAAAAGAAAAAAGCGGGACAACCACTTAAATGAGTGTTTTTATTCACAAAAATGTAAAAAAATAAATAAATAAACAATACAAAATTGGAATAAAGTGTGCTCGCTACGCGTTTCGGCAAATTCTGCCTTCATCAGGCTCTATGCACACCACAACAGCTACAACTTGGCTGGACAGGCGTAAAAGTGAAGTGAGAGACAAAAGGTGGCTGTTTTATTCACACTGTCTTACCAAGGAGCACGCGTCGGCCTCATGGGCCCTGCGTGTCCTGAGCCATGGGCCCTGTGCGTTCTAAGCCCCTCCCCTGCATGCATACTGCTAACCAGGCAAAAAGACACGTGAAACAAAACCTTTTCCTTCCAACCATGTTATTGCTTTATGTTTAAGATTATTTAAATTTCTAATAACTGATTAAGGGTTGGGATTAGGGTTCAGATTAAACTAAAGGTTAGGGTTAGAAACAGGACCAGGGGTAGGGTTAAAGTAATAATAATAATCATCATAAAACAGTAATAAGAACCATAAGAACAATAGCCATAATAACAGTAACAATGATAACAAAATCTCTCACACTGTTCACCATAAAGAAAAACCCTGGGTCATGAGAAAATGCTCCACCAGTGGGTTATGCACCTATCCATTATGAGCAATATTATATTTATGTTGTCACTTTCTTGTGCTAACAAAAGTTTCGGTTTGTCCCACCAAATGTTAATCCCGCAAAGAACAGGAAACATGATTAATACAGTCTTGTGTTTTGGGTCTGTATTTTTTTAAAAAGTTATCTATGGAAATAAAAGTTAAACCGTTTTTGAGGAGGTCACCTTGTTGTTCTGTCAGGGCATCACTTTTCAGTCAAAACCATGATATTGTGGGGCCATAAAGGGCTGTCCCCTTACACACTCTACCCTGAATGGACTTAGTGGGTATTCCACTTTAAAAAATACCTCCAATGTTCCAACATTGCTCTGGCCGTGTCCTCGGTCCAGTGAATTGCATCTTTTTCTGTTGCAAAATGCGAGTCCTCCAGCAGGGGGATGTGTCTCATATTTTTTTTTAATATGCTGATTTAGTAGTTTCATGTTGTTCTGCTCCATTGCAGATAAGTTACCAGAAAAGTTAACCAAGGGAACCCAGATGACAGCACATGGAAATCTGTGTTTAGCCATCTTCAGAGCCCGCTGGAGCTGTTTAACTGCAGTTTCTTTAATGTTCTGACCTTTGGCGTTAATGCCGGCTGCAATGACCACATTCTGAACCATCAAATCCCACGGAACGTGGGCTATCTCAAATAAAGCCTGCATGTGGCGAAAATTAGCACCTGGATAACTCTCAATCTGTAGATCTGGGATGGAATATTCAGGGATTCTGGATAAATTTGAGTCACCAACAATAAGACACCTTTTCTCCACTTCCAGAAACCAGTCAATCAATTCTCTGTTTGTTTCAGGGTGACGCTTTACCTTGAAAACCTGCCGCTCTGGGGCAGGTAAGTCAACACGGGCTACTGGTGGCTCAGCACCGTCACCTGCTATAGCTCCAGCCCTGTAATACAGCGTTCCTCCGCTGAAGCTGGAGATGCGCTGTCCTCCTGGCATTCTGTCACACCCGGGCTGTCCGAAATATGATCCAGCCCCGAACTACCTGAAGCTGGGGGGTCAGCGTCCGTGTCCGCCTCATCCCCATCTTCCTCGCTGTCGTATTCATTATCGAACTCCTCCTCCTCCTCGTGAAGAACCTCCCCGCCGCGGTTCTCCTCTCTATCGGAGCTTTCCTCCTCCTGGGAGCTGTCCAGTGCTGAAATTCGGGAAGGTGGCGCCCGTGCTGCCGGTCTGGGAGCAGAGGGTGAAGTTATCCCCACAATCTGAGGGAGAAATTCCTCACGCGCCACGAAGGGGTTGCGGCGGGTCGCCGTTCGCGGTCCACGCTGCTTCTCGGGAGCGGCTGCTGGAACTGCATCTGGAGGCCAAGCTGGTCTCATGTCCGTCATAGTTCCAACTGATCGGTTTGTGGCCTCGTAACATTCAGCTTGAATGCTCATGGAGACCCGCTCAGGTTGACGGGTCCTCTTTTTTCTTCCTCCTGATGTGCGCGGCCCCCGGCGGCTATCAGACCCTGCCGGGGGTGGTGTCCTAGCCGCTGGACTTCGCCGCTCCGAGTCTGATCTGCAGGTGATGATCAGGGCCTCTGCCTGATCGAGAACATCCTGCGTGATCCGAGGTAGATTTCTGCAAGCCCATCGTGTCGCCACGATGAAGGCTTCCCTCCAATCTCGGGTTAAATCACCGGGGAGATCCTGTAAAAGTTTCTCCAGCCTCTTTTGGTAGTGATCCTGGAGGATCTGCAGTGTGTTCTGTCCTCAGTTTTTTGCGTTGCCCTCAATGAGGTCTAACACATCATCCGTGGGATCAGCGGGTTTAATCAGTGAGGTTAATGAGTCCAGTATGCGAGCGATCATCAGAGGTTCTGGTCTGTCCGGCGTGATGGTCACGTTTTGTAAGTGATGCACCATCTTAATTACAGCATGTAATTTGCGGATAAGCTGTCCAAGTCTTTCATCTGCAGGTCGCCGGAGGTCCTGCCTAACATCTGCTGGGGGTCCAAATCTTGTCGCTCGTCTGGTAGGTGAGCCCCGGACCGCTGCTGCATAAGAGCGGGGCTGTGGAAAATAAGGCCGGGACCCGTCGTACATAGGAGGCGCAGGCCAGTTAGGATTTGAAGGTGAAGCCCTACTCCAGCCAAAATTTGGGAACCTTGGCGCCCTCTTCCAGCCGGAGACGGGAAATGCACGGTCCATCCTATGGTCCTGTCGGCCCCGGTAATTAAAGTTGAGCGCACGGGGATTTCTGTAGTGTCTCCTCCCGTAGCGCACCGTGGTCCAAGCACCTCCATCTTCCTCTCCGTCGTAGAAGTGCATGGCAGGTGTTACGGTTTTCCACCAGGCAAGAATGTGATCAAAAATAGAAAAACTTGCAAACTTTGAAAAAAGAAAAAAAGAAAAAAGCGGGACTGTTAGCAGGTTTAGTTCCTCAGTGTAGGCTTACACCTTTTGCCTACCTGCAGCGGAATAATTATGAAGAAATTACGACGGGCAGCCACGTCTCTCTTTAGCCATTCACCGGCTTGACTTTTATTAACAGGACCGAACAGAAAGCTTGCTCCAACATCCAGAGTAAAACAGCGCCTCCTTCAGGTCACTAATAACAGATACAGTTACAAAACAGTCATACCTGTCCAAGTGGTATCTCCTGAGTCATACCATTTGTCAACACTCCCACTTATGAATGACTTGTATACTGTACATTAACATTGTCAAAACAAAAATAAACAAATCAAATCACTTAAATGTCAAAACACTTATTCACCAAACATGATCTGTGAAAACCTCATCAACTTCAGTTTAGTGACAGGTTTAGTCATAACATCTGCGACCATGTCTTCTGTGGGGCAGTAGACAAGTGATATCTTCCCATCTCTTATGGTGGACCTGATAAAGTGATATTTTATGTCCACGTGTTTGCATCTTTGTCTGTTCACTGGGTTTCTGACAAGTGCAATGGTCCCCTGGTTGTCTTCATAAACCACAGATTTCAAATACTCATGTGTATCCATGCCTTTCAGCAGCTGTTCCAAATAGATACACTCCTGTATTGTTAGGGCGAGAGCCATGTACTCGACGAGATCAATGAGCTGTCTTTGCTCATAGTTACGCAGTAACCGGTCGTACTCCGCCTATCACTGGTGTCTGCCCCCCAGTCTGCGTCGCTATATGCCTGAAGACCCAGGCCCTCACTGCTTTTTCGGAAACAAAGTTGTTTGTTAGCAGTCCCTCTGAGGTAACGCAAAACGTGTTTGACTGTAACCCGATGCTCATCTGTGGGATCAGCAAAATGTTGTGAGAGTTTGCTTACCACAAAACATAAATCAGGTCTTGTGCAGGTGGCCAGATAGATAAGGCTGCCAACAGCCTCTCTGTATGTTTTAACATCTGCCATTTTAGGTGCGTCCTCCGAATAATTTAGCTTTTGGTCACATGGAGTCTCCCTTGTTCTACACTCCTGCATGTCAAAGCGCTTCAGGATCTTTTCAACATACCTCTCTTGAGACATTTTTACACAGCCATCAGATTGGCTGAAGTCTATGCCTAGAAAGTGTTTTAATTGACCAAGATCCTTCATCTTAAACCTGGTGGAAAGTAACGCCTTCACCTGGTTTAGACTTTTGATGTTACTGGCTGCAAGTATAAGATCATCCACCCAGATGACGATTATTACCTTTTCTCCCTGTTTCGACTCTTTTGTATAGACACAGTGGTCTGCTGGGTTCTGAGTAAAATTGTTATCTGTCAGACATGTGTGAAGCATCTCATTCCAATTGCGCCCCGACTGTTTCAGACCATAGATGGATTTTTTTAGCTTACACACCAGGTTTCCTTCCCCTTTTTCGTAACCTTCAGGTTGCTCCATGTAAATGTCTCGATCGATGGGTGCATGCAGATAAGCTGTTTTGACATCCATCTGGTGTAATGTTAGGTTGTCTTGGGCTGCCTTCTGCATCACAACACGTACACTGGTCAGATTAGCTGTAGGTGAGAATGTCTCGTCAAAATCAATCCCGGCCCTCTGACTATATCCTTTAGCCACAAATCTGGCCTTGTATTGTTCATGTCCATCATTGTTCTCCTTAATGGAGTACACCCACCTACCTCCCACTGTCTTTCTGCCTTCTGGCAATGTAGTCAGGGTAAAAGTCTGATTATCCTCTAAGGATTTGATCTCTTCATCCATAGCTCTCTTCCACTTTCCTGATTCTGTCGATGACATAGCTTCTTTAAAGGTTAGTGGCACACCACAAACTGTTCGGTAGCAGTAGTCTATGCTAGTGAGCATACTGTCTTCCTCCTTGGCATCTCCCTGAATATAATCTTTCAGATACCCCGGGGGTTTACGTTCTCTGGTGGGGTATTTCCTACTGCTCGAAACCTGTGTCATCACTCTAGGGTGTTCTTCTGCGTCATTTTCTGGTGACTGTAGATCATCTGTCTGTTCATCTGTGATGGGGCAACTGGGCTGCAGTGCCTCTCTCTCCTCACAGTCTCCTAAGGAGTCAACATCTAGCTCCTGAGTCTGGGTCTCGTTCTCACAGGTTGTCTTTGTGATGAATTTCACCAGTCTGTGCTTTTGTACTTTCCCTGTACTGGGATAGTAGACCAGAAAAGCTGGACTGCCTTTATCATGTCCTACGAAGAGCCCTTTTTCACACTTGGAGTCTAGTTTACCCCTATCTTGTTGGTAGGCATAACACACTGATCCAAACTTATGCATCTTTGCCAGATCACACCTTTTACCTGTCAGAGCTGTATAGGGGGTAGTACCCGTGTGCTTATTAAAGCATCGATTCCTGGTGTAAGCTGCCTCCTGAATGGCATAATGCCAAAGGCTCTTAGGCAGATTACTGTCAATAAGCTTACACCGAGCCATCTCAAAAAGGGTGCGCCCTTCCCTCTCTGCTACCCCATTCTGGTGTGGGGAATATGGGCAGGACATCTCATGTCTGATTTTGTTCTTCCTCAGTAGCGTCTGGAACTCTTTACTGGTGAACTCAGTCCCATTGTCTGACCGAATGCATTTCACAGTACCATAAGGTGCTACATCAGCCAGAAACTTCTCAGTGGCTTGAGTTGCATCACTTTTTGCTTTCAGGAAGTAAACAAAAACAGCCCCTGTATACACATCTGTAAAAGACTGCATATACTTGAAACCATCTATTGATTCATTGTTTACTGGACCAGCTAGATCTGTGTTCACAAGTTCAAGTTGTGTCTTAACTTTGTCAGTTGGATTTCTGTTTCTCGTTCGGGTGAACTTTCCTTTTATGCATACATCACATTCTTTATCAGGCTTACGTTTTGCACCTTTAATGTGCATGCCGACTGTTACATCCTGCAATCGCAGTATGTCTTCGTAGTTGCAGTGACCCATGATCTCGTGCCAGGTTTGGATATCATAACTGACATTACAAACATCATTTTCACCAAAATCTGTCTGTAAGTAGTACATCCTTTTAAACACATGAATGGTAAATTTGGTGCCATCAGGCACCTCAAGAACATCTTTACCTTCATCAAAGTGTACCTTGGCACCATTAGCAGTTGCACACTTCACAGAGAAGAGTTCTTGTGGGAATGAGGGGATGTAGAGGGCGTTCTTCAACGTTACTGTACAGCGGCGCCCTTTACTGTCCAGGAGACATACCTGTGCATCCCCTCTGCCTTGTGCCAACCCAAAAGTACGCTTTCCGTCTGCAAGCTCCATGCTGTGTCTCTCTGGCTTGAAGGTGCTGTCGAAACTCTTGAACCGGCTCCTGTCGTTAATAATGTGGGACGATGCACCTGTGTCCACGACCAGGCCTTTTATCTGGATCTGCTGTACAGCTCTGCTGGCATCTTTCGTCTCCGTCTTAAACGTGAAGTCTTCCTTTTCTGCAGCTCCCCTGGTGTCGTCCCGCCTGCAATCCACTTTATGGCTTCTGTTGTCGCAGCAGTCATCTTGAGCACGAGCGCACCGAGAGCCACGTCCACGTTCTTTCTTTCTGCACGCTTTATCTGTGTGACTTGTGCTCTTGCATGAACTACACCAAGCTTTCTTTGAGCAATCATCTTTTCTGTGCCCCTTTTCTCCACATCTCCAGCAAACCAGGTCCGTTGAAGGTCCGCTCTTTTTCTTTGGAGCCGCTCGGGCTTTCAGCACTCTCTCTCCCGTCTCATCTGCTACGGGGTCTATGTCTTCAGAGGCCTCAAAGTTCCTTAATTTGGCTTTGAACTCTCCCAGCTTCATGTCTGCAGAGCTATGTGTAACCATCAGCGTGAATGGCTTGTATTTTTCTGGAAGTCCCCTCATAATCATTGCCATCATCAGTCCCTCACTCGGTGCTTCACCTGCACTCTTGAGCGCTGTAATGATTTGCTCTGCTCTGATGACATACTCTGTAACAGTCTCTGTGTCTGCTTTCTTCAGTGAGGTCAATGTTATGTACAGGGAGACAATCCGGGGCCTACCTTTGCCGATGTAGTGTTCTCTTAACACTTTGAGACTCTCTCTGCCTTTGTCTTTAGTGTCTCTGAATATCAGTCCCAAGCTGGTGTTATCCAGTAATGGCGCCAGCGCGCAATATGCATCAGCGTTCAGCTTGTTGTCACGTGCTTGTTCTTCCACTGACAGAGGACCGGCAGGCTCATTCAGGATTGTCTGCTTCAGTCCTGCACTGTGCATGCAGCATAACATCCTTTCTTCCCAGAGCTCATACTCCTCTGCTCTCCCGTCGAATGTGGGCCACTTAATCTTGGTTCTGTTCGTCATTTTATGTCCGTAGCTAAGCTAGCGATAGCTCCCAGCTAATTCCTGCTTTGCGTTAGCAAACAGACGTCTTGCGATAGCACGTGTCCGTCGTCAGACTCTCAGAATGCTCCTTGCGGTCTCTGGGCCCATAACCTGTTAGCAGGTTTAGTTCCTCAGTGTAGGCTTACACCTTTTGCCTACCTGCAGCGGAATAATTATGAAGAAATTACGACGGGCAGCCACGTCTCTCTTTAGCCATTCACCGGCTTGACTTTTATTAACAGGACCGAACAGAAAGCTTGCTCCAACATCCAGAGTAAAACAGCGCCTCCTTCAGGTCACTAATAACAGATACAGTTACAAAACAGTCATACCTGTCCAAGTGGTATCTCCTGAGTCATACCATTTGTCAACAGGGACAACCACTTAAATGAGTGTTTTTATTCACAAAAATGTAAAAAAATAAATAAATAAACAATACAAAATTAGAATAAAGTGTGCTCGCTGCGCGTTTCGGCAAATTCTGCCTTCATCAGGCTCTATGCACACCACAACAGCTACAACTTGGCTGGACAGGCGTAAAAGTGAAGTGAGAGACAAAAGGTGGCTGTTTTATTCACACTGTCTTACCAAGGAGCACGCGTCGGCCTCATGGGCCCTGCGTGTCCTGAGCCATGGGCCCTGTGCGTTCTAAGCCCCTCCCCTGCATGCATACTGCTAACCAGGCAAAAAGACACGTGAAACAAAACCTTTTCCTTCCAACCATGTTATTGCTTTATGTTTAAGATTATTTAAATTTCTAATAACTGATTAAGGGTTGGGATTAGGGTTCAGATTAAACTAAAGGTTAGGGTTAGAAACAGGACCAGGGGTAGGGTTAAAGTAATAATAATAATCATCATAAAACAGTAATAAGAACCATAAGAACAATAGCCATAATAACAGTAACAATGATAACAAAATCTCTCACACTGTTCACCATAAAGAAAAACCCTGGGTCATGAGAAAATGCTCCACCAGTGGGCTATGCACCTATCCATTATGAGCAATATTATATTTATGTTGTCACTTTCTTGTGCTAACAAAAGTTTCGGTTTGTCCCACCAAATGTTAATCCCACAAAGAACAGGAAACATGATTAATACAGTCTTGTGTTTTGGGTCTGGTTTTTTTAAAAAGTTATCTATGGAAATAAAAGTTAAGCCGTTTTTGAGGAGGTCACCTTGTTGTTCTGTCAGGGCATCACTTTTCAGTCAAAACCATGATATTGTGGGGCCATAAAGGGCTGTCCCCTTACACACTCTACCCTGAATGGACTTAGTGGGTATTCCACTTTAAAAAATACCTCCAATGTTCCAACATTGCTCTGGCCGTGTCCTCGGTCCAGTGAATTGCATCTTTTTCTGTTGCAAAATGCGAGTCCTCCAGCAGGGGGATGTGTCTCATATTTTTTTTTAATATGCTGATTTAGTAGTTTCATGTTGTTCTGCTCCATTGCAGATAAGTTACCAGAAAAATTAACCAAGGGAACCCAGATGACAGCAGATGGAAATCTGTGTTTAGCCATCTTCAGAGCCCGCTGGAGCTGTTTAACTGCAGTTTCTTTAATGTTCTGACCTTTGGCGTTAATGCCGGCTGCAATGACCACATTCTGAACCACCAAATCCCACGGAACGTGGGCTATCTCAAATAAAGCCTGCATGTGGCGAAAATTAGCACCTGGATAACTCTCAATCTGTAGATCTGGGATGGAATATTCAGGGATTCTGGATAAATTTGAGTCACCAACAATAAGACACCTTTTCTCCACTTCCAGAAACCAGTCAATCAATTCTGTGTTTGTTTCAGGGTGACGCTTTACCTTGAAAACCTGCCGCTCTGGGGCAGGTAAGTCAACACGGGCTACTGGTGGCTCAGCACCGTCACCTGCTAGCTCCAGCCCTGTAATACAGCGTTCCTCCGCTGAAGCTGGAGATGCGCTGTCCTCCTGGCATTCTGTCACACCCGGGCTGTCAGAAATATGATCCAGCCCCGAACTACCTGAAGCTGGGGGGTCAGCGTCCGTGTCCGCCTCATCCCCATCTTCCTCGCTGTCGTATTCATTATCAAACTCCTCCTCCTCCTCTTGAAGAACCTCCCCGCCGCGGTTCTCCTCTCTATCGGAGCTTTCCTCCTCCTGGGAGCTGTCCAGTGCTGAAATTCGGGAAGGTGGCGCCCGTGCTGCCGGTCTGGGAGCAGAGGGTGAAGTTATCCCCACAATCTGAGGGAGAAATTCCTCACGCGCCACGAAGGGGTTGCGGCGGGTCGCCGTTCGCGGTCCACGCTGCTTCTCGGGAGCGGCTGCTGGAACTGCATCTGGAGGCCAAGCTGGTCTCATGTCCGTCATAGTTCCAACTGATCGGTTTGTGGCCTCGTAACATTCAGCTTGAATGCTCATGGAGACCCGCTCAGGTTGACGGGTCCTCTTTTTTCTTCCTCCTGATGTGCGCGGCCCCCGGCGGCTATCACACCCTGCCGGGGGTGGTGTCGTAGCCGCTGGACTTTGCCGCTCCGAGTCTGATCTGCAGGTGATGATCAGGGCCTCTGCCTGATCGAGAACATCCTGCGTGATCCGAGGTAGATTTCTGCAAGCCCATCGTGTCGCCACGATGAAGGCTTCCCTCCAATCTCGGGTTAAATCACCGGGGAGATCCTGTAAAAGTTTCTCCAGCCTCTTTTGGTAGTGATCCTGGAGGATCTGCAGTGTGTTCTGTCCCCAGTTTTTTGCGTTGCCCTCAATGAGGTCTAACACATCATCCGTGGGATCAGCGGGTTTAATCAGTGAGGTTAATGAGTCCACTATGCGAGCGATCATCAGAGGTTCTGGTCTGTCCGGCGTGATGGTCACGTTTTGTAAGTGATGCACCATCTTAATTACAGCATGTAATTTGCGGATAAGCTGTCCAAGTCTTTCATCTGCAGCTCGCCGGAGGTCCTGCCTAACATCTGCTGGGGGTCCAAATCTTGTCGCTCGTCTGGTAGGTGAGCCCCGGACCGCTGCTGCATAAGAGCGGGGCTGTGGAAAATAAGGCCGGGACCCGTCGTACATAGGAGGCGCAGGCCAGTTAGGATTTGAAGGTGAAGCCCTACTCCAGCCAAAATTTGGGAACCTTGGCGCCCTCTTCCAGCCGGAGACGGGAAATGCACGGTCCATCCTATGGTCCGGTCGGCCCCGGTAATTAAAGCTGAGCGCACGGGGATTTCTGTAGTGTCTCCTCCCGTAGCGCGCCGTGGTCCAAGCACCTCCATCCTCCTCTCCGTCGTAGAAGTGCATGGCAGGTGTTACGGTTTTCCACCAGGCAAGAATGTGATCAAAAATAGAAAAACTTGCAAACTTTGAAAAAAGAAAAAAAGAAAAAAGCGGGACAACCACTTAAATGAGTGTTTTTATTCACAAAAATGTAAAAAAATAAATAAATAAACAATACAAAATTAGAATAAAGTGTGCTCGCTACGCATTTCGGGAAATTCTGCCTTCATCAGGCTCTATGCACACCACAACAGCTACAACTTGGCTGGACAGGCGTAAAAGTGAAGTGAGAGACAAAAGGTGGCTGTTTTATTCACACTGTCTTACCAAGGAGCACGCGTCGGCCTCATGGGCCCTGCGTGTCCTGAGCCATGGGCCCTGTGCGTTCTAAGCCCCTCCCCTGCATGCATACTGCTAACCAGGCAAAAAGACACGTGAAACAAAACCTTTTCCTTCCAACCATGTTATTGCTTTATGTTTAAGATTATTTAAATTTCTAATAACTGATTAAGGGTTGGGATTAGGGTTCAGATTAAACTAAAGGTTAGGGTTAGAAACAGGACCAGGGGTAGGGTTAAAGTAATAATAATAATCATCATAAAACAGTAATAAGAACCATAAGAACAATAGCCATAATAACAGTAACAATGATAACAAAATCTCTCACACTGTTCACCATAAAGAAAAACCCTGGGTCATGAGAAAATGCTCCACCAGTGGGTTATGCACCTATCCATTATGAGCAATATTATATTTATGTTGTCACTTTCTTGTGCTAACAAAAGTTTCGGTTTGTCCCACCAAATGTTAATCCCACAAAGAACAGGAAACATGATCAATACAGTCTTGTGTTTTGGGTCTGTATTTTTTTAAAAAGTTATCTATGGAAATAAAAGTTAAACCGTTTTTGAGGAGGTCACCTTGTTGTTCTGTCAGGGCATCACTTTTCAGTCAAAACCATGATATTGTGGGGCCATAAAGGGCTGTCCCCTTACACACTCTACCCTGAATGGACTTAGTGGGTATTCCACTTTAAAAAATACCTCCAATGTTCCAACATTGCTCTGGCCGTGTCCTCGGTCCAGTGAATTGCATCTTTTTCTGTTGCAAAATGCGAGTCCTCCAGCAGGGGGATGTGTCTCATATTTTTTTTAATATGCTGATTTAGTAGTTTCATGTTGTTCTGCTCCATTGCAGATAAGTTACCAGAAAAATTAACCAAGGGAACCCAGATGACAGCAGATGGAAATCTGTGTTTAGCCATCTTCAGAGCCCGCTGGAGCTGTTTAACTGCAGTTTCTTTAATGTTC
Organism: Oryzias latipes; assembly: GCF_053564925.1. NCBI lineage: Eukaryota > Metazoa > Chordata > Actinopteri > Beloniformes > Adrianichthyidae > Oryzias > Oryzias latipes. The sequence continues at coordinate 30,367,851 of NC_136255.1, forward strand.
TGACCTTTGGCGTTAATGCCGGCTGCAATGACCACATTCTGAACCACCAAATCCCACGGAACGTGGGCTATCTCAAATAAAGCCTGCATGTGGCGAAAATTAGCACCTGGACACCTCTCAATCTGTAGATCTCTTCTTTCTCTTTCGGCTTTTCCCATCAGGGGTCGCCACAGCGAATCATCCTTTTCCACCTCACTCTATCATGGACATCTTCTACCCTAACATTAGCCAACTTCATGTCCTCTGTTAAGACATCCATATATCTCCTCTTTGGCCGTCCTCTTGCCCTCCTGCCAGGCAGCTCCATCTCCAACATCCTTTTACCAATATATCCACTATCCCTCCTCTGAACATGTCCAAACCATCTCAGTCTGGCTTCTCTGACTTTGTCGCTAACACAGGCAACATGAGCCGTCCCTCTGATGTACTCGTTCCTTATCCTGTCTAACCTGGTCACTCCTAAGGAGAACCTCAACATCTTCATCTCCGCTACCTCCATCTCAGCCTCTTGTCTCTGTCTCACTGCTACCGTCTCTAACCCATAGAGCAGAGCTGGTCTCACCACTGTCTTTTACACCTTTCCTTTGAGTCTTGCTGACACTCTTCTGTCACACAACACTCCTGACACTTTCCTCCACCCGCTCCAACCTGCCTGCACTCGCCTCTTCACCTCTTTTCCACAATCCCCATCACACTGAACTGTTGACCCCAAGTACTTAAACTCCTGCACCTTCTTCACCTCAGCCCCCTGTAACCTAACGCTTCTACCTTGATCCCTCTCGTTCAGACACATGTATTCTGTCTTACTACGACTGACCTTCATACCTCTTCTTTCCAGAGCAAACCTCCACCTCTCTAGCTGTTCCTCCACCTGCTCTCTACTCTCACTGCAAATTACAATGTCATCCGCAAACATCATTGTCCAGGGAGATTCCTGTCTTACCTCGTCTGTCAGCCTGTCCATCAGCATAGCAAACAAAAAAGGACTCAAAGCTGATCCTTGGTGTAGTCCCACCTCCACCTTGAACTCCTCTGTCTGACCTACAGCACATCTCACCACCGTCATACTTCTCTCATACATGTCCTGAACTACTCTGACATACTTCTCTGCCACTCCAGACGACCTCATACAGTACCACAGCTCCTCCCTCGGCACCCTGTCATACGCCTTCTCTAAATCTACGAACACACAATGCAGCTCCTTCTGACCTTCTCTGTACTTTTCCATCAACATTCTCAAAGCAAAAATGGCATCAGTGGTGCTCTTACGGGGCATGAAACCATACTGCTGCTCACAAATCTCCACCTTCTTCCTAAGCCTGGCTTCCACTACTCTTTCCCACAGCTTCATTGTGTGGCTCATCAACTTTATTCCTCTATAGTTGCTGCAGTTCTGCGTGTCACCCTTGTTCTTAAAGATCGGAACCAGAACGCTTCTCCTCCATTCCTCAGGCATCTTCTCACTCTCTAAAATCCTATTGAACAACCTTGTTAGAAATTCCACTGCTGTCTCTCCTAGGCACTTCCATACCTCCACAGGTACGTCATCAGGACCAACGGCCTTTCCGCTCTTCATCCTTTTCAGAGCCTTCCTAACCTCCTCCTTTCCAATCTCTGCAACTTCCTGCTCCACAACAACCACATCTTCCTCCCTTCTTTCCCTGTCATTTTCCACGTTCATCAGCTCCTCAAAATACTCCTTCCATCTTTTCTGTACACTCTCCTGGGTTGTTAGCACCTTTCCATCTCTGTCCTTAATCACCCTTATCTGTTGCACGTCCTTCCCATCTCTGTCTCTCTGTCTGGCTAGCCTGTACAAGTCCTTCTCTCCTTCCTTTGTGTCTAACCTGTCATATAGCTCATCGTAAGCCTTCTGTTTGGCCTTTGCCACCTCTCTCTTCACTCTACGCTGCGCTTCCTTGTACTCCTGTCTACCTTCCTCAGTCCTTTCTACATCCCACTTCCTTTTAGCCAACCTCTTCCTCTGGACGCATTCCTGTACTTCCTCATTCCACCACCAAGTCTCTTTACCGTCTTTCCTCTTTCCAGATGACACACCTAGATCTGGGATGGAATATTCAGGGATTCTGGATAAATTTGAGTCACCAACAATAAGACACCTTTTCTCCACTTCCAGAAACCAGTCAATCAATTCTCTGTTTGTTTCAGGGTGACGCTTTGCCTTGAAAACCTGCCGCTCTGGGGCAGGTAAGTCAACACGGGCTACTGGTGGCTCAGCACCGTCACCTGCTAGCTCCAGCCCTGTAATACAGCGTTCCTCCGCTGAAGCTGGAGATGCGCTGTCCTCCTGGCATTCTGTCACACCCGGGCTGTCCGAAATATTGTGATGATGTGGGGGGATTGCATGTTGTAGGGTGTTTTTCTTTTGCATGTTTGTGGTGCTACCTGTTTGTTGCATGCTTTCTATGGACACACCCCCCTTGTAACATAGCGCGCCGATCCACCGCACCTGCTCCTCATCAGGAGGGACTTATAAAAGTCCTGAGGAGGAAAGCCAAAGGCAGTCGCACACCGACAGCAGGCGCATGCACGCGGGGCGCGAGTGGGACGCCGGGACCGCCAGACGTCGGGACCGCCAGACGTCGGGAAGACTCGCTGTGATCGGGACACACACTCTGAGAGCGCTGGGCGCTGGGACCATCAGTCTGCAGAGCGATCGACACGCAAGGGCAGGTCAGGGACCATGCCTGTGTGTAAGTAGCCGAACGGGCTTCAGCAGACTGGTGGAAATAGGTGGGAGGGCTAGTGGCAGCCTGCATCAGGAATTGCTTTTCGTGCTGCCGCTTGCCTGTTTCCACAGATTCCAGCGTGTCCAGGAGAGCCAGCTGGAGGTGACGCGGAGGAGTGCCGGTCACAAACCCCAGAGGCGGAACGGAGCCCGCCCCCCAGGTCTTTGTGTGTATGACTGGAGGGATCCTCGGAACAGCGTCGGGGGAAGAGAGACGTCTCCTGGTTTGGGATCAGTGATTCCCCCCTTTGAGCTGCATTTTTAAACCAGTTTTAACTGTTATTTGGACTTTTAGGTCTCTTTTATCCTTTTTCAACTGTTCCTGGGATTTTTATCGTGTTTTACTGTTTTAATCCGTGCCTAGAATTTTTAGACGCATTTTATGCTTGTTTTAAGTGTCTTTTAACTGGAACTTTTTGGCCATTCATGTGTTTTTTCCATCGGAATAAATTGTCATTGTGGCCAAGAATTTGGGTCCTCTTTGGTGGTGTGCGTGCGCTCTCCCCAGATCATTCCTCTAGCCCTTCAATACCCTCATTCAATTTTTTGTTGTTTACCCCATCTTTCAACCCTCCAGGCCTTACAATATGATCCAGCCCCGAACTACCTGAAGCTGGGGGGTCAGCGTCCGTGTCCGCCTCATCCCCATCTTCCTCGCTGTCGTATTCATTATCGAACTCCTCCTCCTCCTCCTCCTCGTGAAGAACCTCCCCGCCGCGGTTCTCCTCTCTATCGGAGCTTTCCTCCTCCTGGGAGCTGTCCAGTGCTGAAATTCGGGAAGGTGGCGCCCGTGCTGCCGGTCTGGGAGCAGAGGGTGAAGTTATCCCCACAATCTGAGGGAGAAATTCCTCACGCGCCACGAAGGGGTGGCGGCGGGTCGCCGTTCGCGGTCCACGCTGCTTCTCGGCAGCGGCTGCTGGAACTGCATCTGGAGGCCAAGCTGGTCTCATGTCCGTCATAGTTCCAACTGATCGGTTTGTGGCCTCGTAACATTCAGCTTGAATGCTCATGGAGACCCGCTCAGGTTGACGGGTCCTCTTTTTTCTTCCTCCTGATGTGCGCGGCCCCCGGCGGCTATCAGACCCTGCCGGGGGTGGTGTCCTAGCCGCTGGACTTCGCCGCTCCGAGTCTGATCTGCAGGTGATGATCAGGGCCTCTGCCTGATCGAGAACATCCTGCGTGATCCGAGGTAGATTTCTGCAAGCCCATCGTGTCGCCACGATGAAGGCTTCCCTCCAATCTCGGGTTAAATCACCGGGGAGATCCTGTAAAAGTTTCTCCAGCCTCTTTTGGTAGTGATCCTGGAGGATCTGCAGTGTGTTCTGTCCCCAGTTTTTTGCGTTGCCCTCAATGAGGTCTAACACATCATCCGTGGGATCAGCGGGTTTAATCAGTGAGGTTAATGAGTCCACTATGCGAGCGATCATCAGAGGTTCTGGTCTGTCCGGCGTGATGGTCACGTTTTGTAAGTGATGCACCATCTTAATTACAGCATGTAATTTGCGGATAAGCTGTCCAAGTCTTTCATCTGCAGGTCGCCGGAGGTCCTGCCTAACATCTGCTGGGGGTCCAAATCTTGTCGCTCGTCTGGTAGGTGAGCCCCGGACCGCTGCTGCATAAGAGCGGGGCTGTGGAAAATAAGGCCGGGACCCGTCGTACATAGGAGGCGCAGGCCAGTTAGGATTTGAAGGTGAAGCCCTACTCCAGCCAAAATTTGGGAACCTTGGCGCCCTCTTCCAGCCGGAGACGGGAAATGCACGGTCCATCCTATGGTCCGGTCGGCCCCGGTAATTAAAGCTGAGCGCACGGGGATTTCTGTAGTGTCTCCTCCCGTAGCGCACCGTGGTCCAAGCACCTCCATCCTCCTCTCCGTCGTAGAAGTGCATGGCAGGTGTTACGGTTTTTCCACCAGGCAAGAATGTAATCAAAAATAGAAAAACTTGCAAACTTTGAAAAAAGAAAAAAAGAAAAAAGCGGGACAACCACTTAAATGAGTGTTTTTATTCACAAAAATGTAAAAAAATAAATAAATAAACAATACAAAATTAGAATAAAGTGTGCTCGCTACGCGTTTCGGCAAATTCTGCCTTCATCAGGCTCTATGCACACCACAACAGCTACAACTTGGCTGGACAGGCGTAAAAGTGAAGTGAGAGACAAAAGGTGGCTGTTTTATTCACACTGTCTTACCAAGGAGCACGCGTCGGCCTCATGGGCCCTGCGTGTCCTGAGCCATGGGCCCTGTGCGTTCTAAGCCCCTCCCCTGCATGCATACTGCTAACCAGGCAAAAAGACACGTGAAACAAAACCTTTTCCTTCCAACCATGTTATTGCTTTATGTTTAAGATTATTTAAATTTCTAATAACTGATTAAGGGTTGGGATTAGGGTTCAGATTAAACTAAAGGTTAGGGTTAGAAACAGGACCAGGGGTAGGGTTAAAGTAATAATAATAATCATCATAAAACAGTAATAAGAACCATAAGAACAATAGCCATAATAACAGTAACAATGATAACAAAATCTCTCACACTGTTCACCATAAAGAAAAACCCTGGGTCATGAGAAAATGCTCCACCAGTGGGTTATGCACCTATCCATTATGAGCAATATTATATTTATGTTGTCACTTTCTTGTGCTAACAAAAGTTTCGGTTTGTCCCACCAAATGTTAATCCCACAAAGAACAGGAAACATGATTAATACAGTCTTGTGTTTTGGGTCTGTATTTTTTTTAAAAAGTTATCTATGGAAATAAAAGTTAAACCGTTTTTGAGGAGGTCACCTTGTTGTTCTGTCAGGGCATCACTTTTCAGTCAAAACCATGATATTGTGGGGCCATAAAGGGCTGTCCCCTTACACACTCTACCCTGAATGGACTTAGTGGGTATTCCACTTTAAAAAATACCTCCAATGTTCCAACATTGCTCTGGCCGTGTCCTCGGTCCAGTGAATTGCATCTTTTTCTGTTGCAAAATGCGAGTCCTCCAGCAGGGGGATGTGTGTCATATTTTTTTTTTAATATGCTGATTTAGTAGTTTCATGTTGTTCTGCTCCATTGCAGATAAGTTACCAGAAAAATTAACCAAGGGAACCCAGATGACAGCAGATGGAAATCTGTGTTTAGCCATCTTCAGAGCCCGCTGGAGCTGTTTAACTGCAGTTTCTTTAATGTTCTGACCTTTGGCGTTAATGCCGGCTGCAATGACCACATTCTGAACCACCAAATCCCACGGAACGTGGGCTATCTCAAATAAAGCCTGCATGTGGCGAAAATTAGCACCTGGATAACTCTCAATCTGTAGATCTGGGATGGAATATTCAGGGATTCTGGATAAATTTGAGTCACCAACAATAAGACACCTTTTCTCCACTTCCAGAAACCAGTCAATCAATTCTCTGTTTGTTTCAGGGTGACGCTTTGCCTTGAAAACCTGCCGCTCTGGGGCAGGTAAGTCAACACGGGCTACTGGTGGCTCAGCACCGTCACCTGCTAGCTCCAGCCCTGTAATACAGCGTTCCTCCGCTGAAGCTGGAGATGCGCTGTCCTCCTGGCATTCTGTCACACCCGGGCTGTCCGAAATATTGTGATGATGTGGGGGGATTGCATGTTGTAGGGTGTTTTTCTTTTGCATGTTTGTGGTGCTACCTGTTTGTTGCATGCTTTCTATGGACACACCCCCCTTGTAACATAGCGCGCCGATCCACCGCACCTGCTCCTCATCAGGAGGGACTTATAAAAGTCCTGAGGAGGAAAGCCAAAGGCAGTCGCACACCGACAGCAGGCGCATGCACGCGGGGCGCGAGTGGGACGCCGGGACCGCCAGACGTCGGGAAGACTCGCTGTGATCGGGACACACACTCTGAGAGCGCTGGGCGCTGGGACCATCAGTCTGCAGAGCGATCGACACGCAAGGGCAGGGCAGGGACCCTGCCTGTGTGTAAGTAGCCGAACGGGCTTCAGCAGACTGGTGGAAATAGGTGGGAGGGCTAGTGGCAGCCTGCATCAGGAATTGCTTTTCGTGCTGCCGCTTGCCTGTTTCCACAGATTCCAGCGTGTCCAGGAGAGCCAGCTGGAGGTGACGCGGAGGAGTGCCGGTCACAAACCCCAGAGGCGGAACGGAGCCCGCCCCCCAGGTCTTTGTGTGTATGACTGGAGGGATCCTCGGAACAGCGTCGGGGGAAGAGAGACGTCTCCTGGTTTGGGATCAGTGATTCCCCCCTTTGAGCTGCATTTTTAAACCAGTTTTAACTGTTCTTTGGACTTTTAGGTCTCTTTTATCCATTTTCAACTGTTCCTGGGATTTTTATCGTGTTTTACTGTTTTAATCCGTGCCTAGAATTTTTAGACGCATTTTATGCTTGTTTTAAGTGTCTTTTAACTGGAACTTTTTGGCCATTCATATGTTTTTTCCATCGGAATAAATTGTCATTGTGGCCAAGAATTTGGGTCCTCTTTGGTGGTGTGCGTGCGCTCTCCCCAGATCATTCCTCTAGCCCTTCAATACCCTCATTCAATTTTTTGTTGTTTACCCCATCTTTCAACCCTCCAGGCCTTACAATATGATCCAGCCCCGAACTACCTGAAGCTGGGGGGTCAGCGTCCGTGTCCGCCTCATCCCCATCTTCCTCGCTGTCGTATTCATTATCGAACTCCTCCTCCTCCTCCTCCTCGTGAAGAACCTCCCCGCCGCGGTTCTCCTCTCTATCGGAGCTTTCCTCCTCCTGGGAGCTGTCCAGTGCTGAAATTCGGGAAGGTGGCGCCCGTGCTGCCGGTCTGGGAGCAGAGGGTGAAGTTATCCCCACAATCTGAGGGAGAAATTCCTCACGCGCCACGAAGGGGTTGCGGCGGGTCGCCGTTCGCGGTCCACGCTGCTTCTCGGCAGCGGCTGCTGGAACTGCATCTGGAGGCCAAGCTGGTGTCATGTCCGTCATAGTTCCAACTGATCGGTTTGTGGCCTCGTAACATTCAGCTTGAATGCTCATGGAGACCCGCTCAGGTTGACGGGTCCTCTTTTTTCTTCCTCCTGATGTGCGCGGCCCCCGGCGGCTATCAGACCCTGCCGGGGGGTGGTGTCGTAGCCGCTGGACTTCGCCGCTCCGAGTCTGATCTGCAGGTGATGATCAGGGCCTCTGCCTGATCGAGAACATCCTGCGTGATCCGAGGTAGATTTCTGCAAGCCCATCGTGTCGCCACGATGAAGGCTTCCCTCCAATCTCGGGTTAAATCACCGGGGAGATCCTGTAAAAGTTTCTCCAGCCTCTTTTGGTAGTGATCCTGGAGGATCTGCAGTGTGTTCTGTCCCCAGTTTTTTGCGTTGCCCTCAATGAGGTCTAACACATCATCCGTGGGATCAGCGGGTTTAATCAGTGAGGTTAATGAGTCCACTATGCGAGCGATCATCAGAGGTTCTGGTCTGTCCGGCGTGATGGTCACGTTTTGTAAGTGATGCACCATCTTAATTACAGCATGTAATTTGCGGATAAGCTGTCCAAGTCTTTCATCTGCAGGTCGCCGGAGGTCCTGCCTAACATCTGCTGGGGGTCCAAATCTTGTCGCTCGTCTGGTAGGTGAGCCCCGGACCGCTGCTGCATAAGAGCGGGGCTGTGGAAAATAAGGCCGGGACCCGTCGTACATAGGAGGCGCAGGCCAGTTAGGATTTGAAGGTGAAGCCCTACTCCAGCCAAAATTTGGGAACCTTGGCGCCCTCTTCCAGCCGGAGACGGGAAATGCACGGTCCATCCTATGGTCCGGTCGGCCCCGGTAATTAAAGCTGAGCGCACGGGGATTTCTGTAGTGTCTCCTCCCGTAGCGCACCGTGGTCCAAGCACCTCCATCCTCCTCTCCGTCGTAGAAGTGCATGGCAGGTGTTACGGTTTTTCCACCAGGCAAGAATGTAATCAAAAATAGAAAAACTTGCAAACTTTGAAAAAAGAAAAAAAGAAAAAAGCGGGACAACCACTTAAATGAGTGTTTTTATTCACAAAAATGTAAAAAAAAAAAATAAATAAACAATACAAAATTAGAATAAAGTGTGCTCGCTACGCGTTTCGGCAAATTCTGCCTTCATCAGGCTCTATGCACACCACAAAAGCTACAACTTGGCTGGACAGGCGTAAAAGTGAAGTGAGAGACAAAAGGTGGCTGTTTTATTCACACTGTCTTACCAAGGAGCACGCGTCGGCCTCATGGGCCCTGCGTGTCCTGAGCCATGGGCCCTGTGCGTTCTAAGCCCCTCCCCTGCATGCATACTGCTAACCAGGCAAAAAGACACGTGAAACAAAACCTTTTCCTTCCAACCATGTTATTGCTTTATGTTTAAGATTATTTAAATGTCTAATAACTGATTAAGGGTTGGGATTAGGGTTCAGATTAAACTAAAGGTTAGGGTTAGAAACAGGACCAGGGGTAGGGTTAAAGTAATAATAATAATCATCATAAAACAGTAATAAGAACCATAAGAACAATAGCCATAATAACAGTAACAATGATAACAAAATCTCTCACACTGTTCACCATAAAGAAAAACCCTGGGTCATGAGAAAATGCTCCACCAGTGGGTTATGCACCTATCCATTATGAGCAATATTATATTTATGTTGTCACTTTCTTGTGCTAACAAAAGTTTCGGTTTGTCCCACCAAATGTTAATCCCACAAAGAACAGGAAACATGATTAATACAGTCTTGTGTTTTGGGTCTGTATTTTTTTAAAAAGTTTTCTATGGAAATAAAAGTTAAACCGTTTTTGAGGAGGTCACCTTGTTGTTCTGTCAGGGCATCACTTTTCAGTCAAAACCATGATATTGTGGGGCCATAAAGGGCTGTCCCCTTACACACTCTACCCTGAATGGACTTAGTGGGTATTCCACTTTAAAAAATACCTCCAATGTTCCAACATTGCTCTGGCCGTGTCCTCGGTCCAGTGAATTGCATCTTTTTCTGTTGCAAAATGCGAGTCCTCCAGCAGGGGGATGTGTCTCATATTTCTTTTTTAATATGCTGATTTAGTAGTTTCATGTTGTTCTGCTCCATTGCAGATAAGTTACCAGAAAAATTAACCAAGGGAACCCAGATGACAGCAGATGGAAATCTGTGTTTAGCCATCTTCAGAGCCCGCTGGAGCTGTTTAACTGCAGTTTCTTTAATGTTCTGACCTTTGGCGTTAATGCCGGCTGCAATGACCACATTCTGAACCACCAAATCCCACGGAACGTGGGCTATCTCAAATAAAGCCTGCATGTGGCGAAAATTAGCACCTGGACACCTCTCAATCTGTAGATCTGGGATGGAATATTCAGGGATTCTGGATAAATTTGAGTCACCAACAATAAGACACCTTTTCTCCACTTCCAGAAACCAGTCAATCAATTCTCTGTTTGTTTCAGGGTGACGCTTTACCTTGAAAACCTGCCGCTCTGGGGCAGGTAAGTCAACACGGGCTACTGGTGGCTCAGCACCGTCACCTGCTAGCTCCAGCCCTGTAATACAGCGTTCCTCCGCTGAAGCTGGAGATGCGCTGTCCTCCTGGCATTCTGTCACACCCGGGCTGTCCGAAATATTGTGATGATGTGGGGGGATTGCATGTTGTAGGGTGTTTTTCTTTTGCATGTTTGTGGTGCTACCTGTTTGTTGCATGCTTTCTATGGACACACCCCCCTTGTAACATAGCGCGCCGATCCACCGCACCTGCTCCTCATCAGGAGGGACTTATAAAAGTCCTGAGGAGGAAAGCCAAAGGCAGTCGCACACCGACAGCAGGCGCATGCACGCGGGGCGCGAGTGGGACGCCGGGACCGCCAGACGTCGGGACCGCCAGACGTCGGGAAGACTCGCTGTGATCGGGACACACACTCTGAGAGCGCTGGGCGCTGGGACCATCAGTCTGCAGAGCGATCGACACGCAAGGGCAGGGCAGGGACCCTGCCTGTGTGTAAGTAGCCGAACGGGCTTCAGCAGACTGGTGGAAATAGGTGGGAGGGCTAGTGGCAGCCTGCATCAGGAATTGCTTTTCGTGCTGCCGCTTGCCTGTTTCCACAGATTCCAGCGTGTCCAGGAGAGCCAGCTGGAGGTGACGCGGAGGAGTGCCGGTCACAAACCCCAGAGGCGGAACGGAGCCCGCCCCCCAGGTCTTTGTGTGTATGACTGGAGGGATCCTCGGAACAGCGTCGGGGGAAGAGAGACGTCTCCTGGTTTGGGATCAGTGATTCCCCCCTTTGAGCTGCATTTTTAAACCAGTTTTAACTGTTCTTTGGACTTTTAGGTCTCTTTTATCCTTTTTCAATTGTTCCTGGGATTTTTATCGTGTTTTACTGTTTTAATCCGTGCCTAGAATTTTTAGACGCATTTTATGCTTGTTTTAAGTGTCTTTTAACTGGAACTTTTTGGCCATTCATATGTTTTTTCCATCGGAATAAATTGTCATTGTGGCCAAGAATTTGGGTCCTCTTTGGTGGTGTGCGTGCGCTCTCCCCAGATCATTCCTCTAGCCCTTCAATACCCTCATTCAATTTTTTGTTGTTTACCCCATCTTTCAACCCTCCAGGCCTTACAATATGATCCAGCCCCGAACTACCTGAAGCTGGGGGGTCAGCGTCCGTGTCCGCCTCATCCCCATCTTCCTCGCTGTCGTATTCATTATCGAACTCCTCCTCCTCCTCCTCGTGAAGAACCTCCCCGCCGCGGTTCTCCTCTCTATCGGAGCTTTCCTCCTCCTGGGAGCTGTCCAGTGCTGAAATTCGGGAAGGTGGCGCCCGTGCTGCCGGTCTGGGAGCAGAGGGTGAAGTTATCCCCACAATCTGAGGGAGAAATTCCTCACGCGCCACGAAGGGGTTGCGGCGGGTCGCCGTTCGCGGTCCACGCTGCTTCTCGGCAGCGGCTGCTGGAACTGCATCTGGAGGCCAAGCTGGTCTCATGTCCGTCATAGTTCCAACTGATCGGTTTGTGGCCTCGTAACATTCAGCTTGAATGCTCATGGAGACCCGCTCAGGTTGACGGGTCCTCTTTTTTCTTCCTCCTGATGTGCGCGGCCCCCGGCGGCTATCAGACCCTGCCGGGGGGTGGTGTCGTAGCCGCTGGACTTCGCCGCTCCGAGTCTGATCTGCAGGTGATGATCAGGGCCTCTGCCTGATCGAGAACATCCTGCGTGATCCGAGGTAGATTTCTGCAAGCCCATCGTGTCGCCACGATGAAGGCTTCCCTCCAATCTCGGGTTAAATCACCGGGGAGATCCTGTAAAAGTTTCTCCAGCCTCTTTTGGTAGTGATCCTGGAGGATCTGCAGTGTGTTCTGTCCCCAGTTTTTTGCGTTGCCCTCAATGAGGTCTAACACATCATCCGTGGGATCAGCGGGTTTAATCAGTGAGGTTAATGAGTCCACTATGCGAGCGATCATCAGAGGTTCTGGTCTGTCCGGCGTGATGGTCACGTTTTGTAAGTGATGCACCATCTTAATTACAGCATGTAATTTGCGGATAAGCTGTCCAAGTCTTTCATCTGCAGGTCGCCGGAGGTCCTGCCTAACATCTGCTGGGGGTCCAAATCTTGTCGCTCGTCTGGTAGGTGAGCCCCGGACCGCTGCTGCATAAGAGCGGGGCTGTGGAAAATAAGGCCGAGACCCGTCGTACATAGGAGGCGCAGGCCAGTTAGGATTTGAAGGTGAAGCCCTACTCCAGCCAAAATTTGGGAACCTTGGCGCCCTCTTCCAGCCGGAGACGGGAAATGCACGGTCCATCCTATGGTCCGGTCGGCCCCGGTAATTAAAGCTGAGCGCACGGGGATTTCTGTAGTGTCTCCTCCCGTAGCGCACCGTGGTCCAAGCACCTCCATCCTCCTCTCCGTCGTAGAAGTGCATGGCAGGTGTTACGGTTTTTCCACCAGGCAAGAATGTAATCAAAAATAGAAAAACTTGCAAACTTTGAAAAAAGAAAAAAAGAAAAAAGCGGGACAACCACTTAAATGAGTGTTTTTATTCACAAAAATGTAAAAAAATAAATAAATAAACAATACAAAATTAGAATAAAGTGTGCTCGCTACGCGTTTCGGCAAATTCTGCCTTCATCAGGCTCTATGCACACCACAACAGCTACAACTTGGCTGGACAGGCGTAAAAGTGAAGTGAGAGACAAAAGGTGGCTGTTTTATTCACACTGTCTTACCAAGGAGCACGCGTCGGCCTCATGGGCCCTGCGTGTCCTGAGCCATGGGCCCTGTGCGTTCTAAGCCCCTCCCCTGCATGCATACTGCTAACCAGGCAAAAAGACACGTGAAACAAAACCTTTTCCTTCCAACCATGTTATTGCTTTATGTTTAAGATTATTTAAATTTCTAATAACTGATTAAGGGTTGGGATTAGGGTTCAGATTAAACTAAAGGTTAGGGTTAGAAACAGGACCAGGGGTAGGGTTAAAGTAATAATAATAATCATCATAAAACAGTAATAAGAACCATAAGAACAATAGCCATAATAACAGTAACAATGATAACAAAATCTCTCACACTGTTCACCATAAAGAAAAACCCTGGGTCATGAGAAAATGCTCCACCAGTGGGCTATGCACCTATCCATTATGAGCAATATTATATTTATGTTGTCACTTTCTTGTGCTAACAAAAGTTTCGGTTTGTCCCACCAAATGTTAATCCCACAAAGAACAGGAAACATGATTAATACAGTCTTGTGTTTTGGGTCTGATTTTTTTAAAAAGTTATCTATGGAAATAAAAGTTAAACCGTTTTTGAGGAGGTCACCTTGTTGTTCTGTCAGGGCATCACTTTTCAGTCAAAACCATGATATTGTGGGGCCATAAAGGGCTGTCCCCTTACACACTCTACCCTGAATGGACTTAGTGGGTATTCCACTTTAAAAAATACCTCCAATGTTCCAACATTGCTCTGGCCGTGTCCTCGGTCCAGTGAATTGCATCTTTTTCTGTTGCAAAATGCGAGTCCTCCAGCAGGGGGATGTGTCTCATATTTTTTTTTTTTTTAATATGCTGATTTAGTAGTTTCATGTTGTTCTGCTCCATTGCAGATAAGTTACCAGAAAAATTAACCAAGGGAACCCAGATGACAGCAGATGGAAATCTGTGTTTAGCCATCTTCAGAGCCCGCTGGAGCTGTTTAACTGCAGTTTCTTTAATGTTCTGACCTTTGGCGTTAATGCCGGCTGCAATGACCACATTCTGAACCACCAAATCCCACGGAACGTGGGCTATCTCAAATAAAGCCTGCATGTGGCGAAAATTAGCACCTGGACACCTCTCAATCTGTAGATCTGGGATGGAATATTCAGGGATTCTGGATAAATTTGAGTCACCAACAATAAGACACCTTTTCTCCACTTCCAGAAACCAGTCAATCAATTCTCTGTTTGTTTCAGGGTGACGCTTTACCTTGAAAACCTGCCGCTCTGGGGCAGGTAAGTCAACACGGGCTACTGGTGGCTCAGCACCGTCACCTGCTAGCTCCAGCCCTGTAATACAGCGTTCCTCCGCTGAAGCTGGAGATGCGCTGTCCTCCTGGCATTCTGTCACACCCGGGCTGTCCGAAATATTGTGATGATGTGGGGGGATTGCATGTTGTAGGGTGTTTTTCTTTTGCATGTTTGTGGTGCTACCTGTTTGTTGCATGCTTTCTATGGACACACCCCCCTTGTAACATAGCGCGCCGATCCACCGCACCTGCTCCTCATCAGGAGGGACTTATAAAAGTCCTGAGGAGGAAAGCCAAAGGCAGTCGCACACCGACAGCAGGCGCATGCACGCGGGGCGCGAGTGGGACGCCGGGACCGCCAGACGTCGGGACCGCCAGACGTCGGGAAGACTCGCTGTGATCGGGACACACACTCTGAGAGCGCTGGGCGCTGGGACCATCAGTCTGCAGAGCGATCGACACGCAAGGGCAGGGCAGGGACCCTGCCTGTGTGTAAGTAGCCGAACGGGCTTCAGCAGACTGGTGGAAATAGGTGGGAGGGCTAGTGGCAGCCTGCATCAGGAATTGCTTTTCGTGCTGCCGCTTGCCTGTTTCCACAGATTCCAGCGTGTCCAGGAGAGCCAGCTGGAGGTGACGCGGAGGAGTGCCGGTCACAAACCCCAGAGGCGGAACGGAGCCCGCCCCCCAGGTCTTTGTGTGTATGACTGGAGGGATCCTCGGAACAGCGTCGGGGGAAGAGAGACGTCTCCTGGTTTGGGATCAGTGATTCCCCCCTTTGAGCTGCATTTTTAAACCAGTTTTAACTGTTCTTTGGACTTTTAGGTCTCTTTTATCCTTTTTCAATTGTTCCTGGGATTTTTATCGTGTTTTACTGTTTTAATCCGTGCCTAGAATTTTTAGACGCATTTTATGCTTGTTTTAAGTGTCTTTTAACTGGAACTTTTTGGCCATTCATATGTTTTTTCCATCGGAATAAATTGTCATTGTGGCCAAGAATTTGGGTCCTCTTTGGTGGTGTGCGTGCGCTCTCCCCAGATCATTCCTCTAGCCCTTCAATACCCTCATTCAATTTTTTGTTGTTTACCCCACCTTTCAACCCTCCAGGCCTTACAATATGATCCAGCCCCGAACTACCTGAAGCTGGGGGGTCAGCGTCCGTGTCCGCCTCATCCCCATCTTCCTCGCTGTCGTATTCATTATCGAACTCCTCCTCCTCCTCCTCCTCGTGAAGAACCTCCCCGCCGCGGTTCTCCTCTCTATCGGAGCTTTCCTCCTCCTGGGAGCTGTCCAGTGCTGAAATTCGGGAAGGTGGCGCCCGTGCTGCCGGTCTGGGAGCAGAGGGTGAAGTTATCCCCACAATCTGAGGGAGAAATTCCTCACGCGCCACGAAGGGGTGGCGGCGGGTCGCCGTTCGCGGTCCACGCTGCTTCTCGGCTGCTGGAACTGCATCTGGAGGCCAAGCTGGTCTCATGTCCGTCATAGTTCCAACTGATCGGTTTGTGGCCTCGTAACATTCAGCTTGAATGCTCATGGAGACCCGCTCAGGTTGACGGGTCCTCTTTTTTCTTCCTCCTGATGTGCGCGGCCCCCGGCGGCTATCAGACCCTGCCGGGGGGTGGTGTCGTAGCCGCTGGACTTCGCCGCTCCGAGTCTGATCTGCAGGTGATGATCAGGGCCTCTGCCTGATCGAGAACATCCTGCGTGATCCGAGGTAGATTTCTGCAAGCCCATCGTGTCGCCACGATGAAGGCTTCCCTCCAATCTCGGGTTAAATCACCGGGGAGATCCTGTAAAAGTTTCTCCAGCCTCTTTTGGTAGTGATCCTGGAGGATCTGCAGTGTGTTCTGTCCCCAGTTTTTTGCGTTGCCCTCAATGAGGTCTAACACATCATCCGTGGGATCAGCGGGTTTAATCAGTAAGGTTAATGAGTCCACTATGCGAGCGATCATCAGAGGTTCTGGTCTGTCCGGCGTGATGGTCACGTTTTGTAAGTGATGCACCATCTTAATTACAGCATGTAATTTGCGGATAAGCTGTCCAAGTCTTTCATCTGCAGGTCGCCGGAGGTCCTGCCTAACATCTGCTGGGGGTCCAAATCTTGTCGCTCGTCTGGTAGGTGAGCCCCGGACCGCTGCTGCATAAGAGCGGGGCTGTGGAAAATAAGGCCGGGACCCGTCGTACATAGGAGGCGCAGGCCAGTTAGGATTTGAAGGTGAAGCCCTACTCCAGCCAAAATTTGGGAACCTTGGCGCCCTCTTCCAGCCGGAGACGGGAAATGCACGGTCCATCCTATGGTCCGGTCGGCCCCGGTAATTAAAGCTGAGCGCACGGGGATTTCTGTAGTGTCTCCTCCCGTAGCGCGCCGTGGTCCAAGCACCTCCATCCTCCTCTCCGTCGTAGAAGTGCATGGCAGGTGTTACGGTTTTTCCACCAGGCAAGAATGTAATCAAAAATAGAAAAACTTGCAAACTTTGAAAAAAGAAAAAAAGAAAAAAGCGGGACAACCACTTAAATGAGTGTTTTTATTCACAAAAATGTATAAAAATAAATAAATAAACAATACAAAATTAGAATAAAGTGTGCTCGCTACGCGTTTCGGCAAATTCTGCCTTCATCAGGCTCTATGCACACCACAACAGCTACAACTTGGCTGGACAGGCGTAAAAGTGAAGTGAGAGACAAAAGGTGGCTGTTTTATTCACACTGTCTTACCAAGGAGCACGCGTCGGCCTCATGGGCCCTGCGTGTCCTGAGCCATGGGCCCTGTGCGTTCTAAGCCCCTCCCCTGCATGCATACTGCTAACCAGGCAAAAAGACACGTGAAACAAAACCTTTTCCTTCCAACCATGTTATTGCTTTATGTTTAAGATTATTTAAATTTCTAATAACTGATTAAGGGTTGGGATTAGGGTTCAGATTAAACTAAAGGTTAGGGTTAGAAACAGGACCAGGGGTAGGGTTAAAGTAATAATAATAATCATCATAAAACAGTAATAAGAACCATAAGAACAATAGCCATAATAACAGTAACAATGATAACAAAATCTCTCACACTGTTCACCATAAAGAAAAAAAACCCTGGGTCATGAGAAAATGCTCCACCAGTGGGCTATGCACCTATCCATTATGAGCAATATTATATTTATGTTGTCACTTTCTTGTGCTAACAAAAGTTTCGGTTTGTCCCACCAAATGTTAATCCCACAAAGAACAGGAAACATGATTAATACAGTCTTGTGTTTTGGGTCTGATTTTTTTAAAAAGTTATCTATGGAAATAAAAGTTAAACCGTTTTTGAGGAGGTCACCTTGTTGTTCTGTCAGGGCATCACTTTTCAGTCAAAACCAT
Source organism: Oryzias latipes (assembly GCF_053564925.1). NCBI lineage: Eukaryota > Metazoa > Chordata > Actinopteri > Beloniformes > Adrianichthyidae > Oryzias > Oryzias latipes. The sequence goes on from NC_136255.1 coordinate 30,385,379, forward strand.
GATATTGTGGGGCCATAAAGGGCTGTCCCCTTACACACTCTACCCTGAATGGACTTAGTGGGTATTCCACTTTAAAAAATACCTCCAATGTTCCAACATTGCTCTGGCCGTGTCCTCGGTCCAGTGAATTGCATCTTTTTCTGTTGCAAAATGCGAGTCCTCCAGCAGGGGGATGTGTCTCATATTTCTTTTTTAATATGCTGATTTAGTAGTTTCATGTTGTTCTGCTCCATTGCAGATAAGTTACCAGAAAAATTAACCAAGGGAACCCAGATGACAGCAGATGGAAATCTGTGTTTAGCCATCTTCAGAACCCGCTGGAGCTGTTTAACTGCAGTTTCTTTAATGTTCTGACCTTTGGCGTTAATGCCGGCTGCAATGACCACATTCTGAACCACCAAATCCCACGGAACGTGGGCTATCTCAAATAAAGCCTGCATGTGGCGAAAATTAGCACCTGGACACCTCTCAATCTGTAGATCTGGGATGGAATATTCAGGGATTCTGGATAAATTTGAGTCACCAACAATAAGACACCTTTTCTCCACTTCCAGAAACCAGTCAATCAATTCTCTGTTTGTTTCAGGGTGACGCTTTACCTTGAAAACCTGCCGCTCTGGGGCAGGTAAGTCAACACGGGCTACTGGTGGCTCAGCACCGTCACCTGCTAGCTCCAGCCCTGTAATACAGCGTTCCTCCGCTGAAGCTGGAGATGCGCTGTCCTCCTGGCATTCTGTCACACCCGGGCTGTCCGAAATATTGTGATGATGTGGGGGGATTGCATGTTGTAGGGTGTTTTTCTTTTGCATGTTTGTGGTGCTACCTGTTTGTTGCATGCTTTCTATGGACACACCCCCCTTGTAACATAGCGCGCCGATCCACCGCACCTGCTCCTCATCAGGAGGGACTTATAAAAGTCCTGAGGAGGAAAGCCAAAGGCAGTCGCACACCGACAGCAGGCGCATGCACGCGGGGCGCGAGTGGGACGCCGGGACCGCCAGACGTCGGGACCGCCAGACGTCGGGAAGACTCGCTGTGATCGGGACACACACTCTGAGAGCGCTGGGCGCTGGGACCATCAGTCTGCAGAGCGATCGACACGCAAGGGCAGGGCAGGGACCCTGCCTGTGTGTAAGTAGCCGAACGGGCTTCAGCAGACTGGTGGAAATAGGTGGGAGGGCTAGTGGCAGCCTGCATCAGGAATTGCTTTTCGTGCTGCCGCTTGCCTGTTTCCACAGATTCCAGCGTGTCCAGGAGAGCCAGCTGGAGGTGACGCGGAGGAGTACCGGTCACAAACCCCAGAGGCGGAACGGAGCCCGCCCCCCAGGTCTTTGTGTGTATGACTGGAGGGATCCTCGGAACAGCGTCGGGGGAAGAGAGACGTCTCCTGGTTTGGGATCAGTGATTCCCCCCTTTGAGCTGCATTTTTAAACCAGTTTTAACTGTTCTTTGGACTTTTAGGTCTCTTTTATCCTTTTTAACTGTTCCTGGGATTTTTATCGTGTTTTACTGTTTTAATCCGTGCCTAGAATTTTTGGACGCATTTTATGCTTGTTTTAAGTGTCTTTTAACTGGAACTTTTTGGCCATTCATATGTTTTTTTCCATCGGAATAAATTGTCATTGTGGCCAAGAATTTGGGTCCTCTTTGGTGGTGTGCGTGCGCTCTCCCCAGATCATTCCTCTAGCCCTTCAATACCCTCATTCAATTTTTTGTTGTTTACCCCATCTTTCAACCCTCCAGGCCTTACAATATGATCCAGCCCCGAACTACCTGAAGCTGGGGGGTCAGCGTCCGTGTCCGCCTCATCCCCATCTTCCTCGCTGTCGTATTCATTATCGAACTCCTCCTCCTCCTCCTCGTGAAGAACCTCCCCGCCGCGGTTCTCCTCTCTATCGGAGCTTTCCTCCTCCTGGGAGCTGTCCAGTGCTGAAATTCGGGAAGGTGGCGCCCGTGCTGCCGGTCTGGGAGCAGAGGGTGAAGTTATCCCCACAATCTGAGGGAGAAATTCCTCACGCGCCACGAAGGGGTTGCGGCGGGTCGCCGTTCGCGGTCCACGCTGCTTCTCGGCAGCGGCTGCTGGAACTGCATCTGGAGGCCAAGCTGGTGTCATGTCCGTCATAGTTCCAACTGATCGGTTTGTGGCCTCGTAACATTCAGCTTGAATGCTCATGGAGACCCGCTCAGGTTGACGGGTCCTCTTTTTTCTTCCTCCTGATGTGCGCGGCCCCCGGCGGCTATCAGACCCTGCCGGGGGGTGGTGTCCTAGCCGCTGGACTTCGCCGCTCCGAGTCTGATCTGCAGGTGATGATCAGGGCCTCTGCCTGATCGAGAACATCCTGCGTGATCCGAGGTAGATTTCTGCAAGCCCATCGTGTCGCCACGATGAAGGCTTCCCTCCAATCTCGGGTTAAATCACCGGGGAGATCCTGTAAAAGTTTCTCCAGCCTCTTTTGGTAGTGATCCTGGAGGATCTGCAGTGTGTTCTGTCCCCAGTTTTTTGCGTTGCCCTCAATGAGGTCTAACACATCATCCGTGGGATCAGCGGGTTTAATCAGTGAGGTTAATGAGTCCACTATGCGAGCGATCATCAGAGGTTCTGGTCTGTCCGGCGTGATGGTCACGTTTTGTAAGTGATGCACCATCTTAATTACAGCATGTAATTTGCGGATAAGCTGTCCAAGTCTTTCATCTGCAGGTCGCCGGAGGTCCTGCCTAACATCTGCTGGGGGTCCAAATCTTGTCGCTCGTCTGGTAGGTGAGCCCCGGACCGCTGCTGCATAAGAGCAGGGCTGTGGAAAATAAGGCCGGGACCCGTCGTACATAGGAGGCGCAGGCCAGTTAGGATTTGAAGGTGAAGCCCTACTCCAGCCAAAATTTGGGAACCTCGGCGCCCTCTTCCAGCCGGAGACGGGAAATGCACGGTCCATCCTATTGTCCGGTCGGCCCCGGTAATTAAAGCTGAGCGCACGGGGATTTCTGTAGTGTCTCCTCCCGTAGCGCACCGTGGTCCAAGCACCTCCATCCTCCTCTCCGTCGTAGAAGTGCATGGCAGGTGTTACGGTTTTTCCACCAGGCAAGAATGTAATCAAAAATAGAAAAACTTGCAAACTTTGAAAAAAGAAAAAAAGAAAAAAGCGGGACAACCACTTAAATGAGTGTTTTTATTCACAAAAATGTAAAAAAATAAATAAATAAACAATACAAAATTAGAATAAAGTGTGCTCGCTACGCGTTTCGGCAAATTCTGCCTTCATCAGGCTCTATGCACACCACAACAGCTACAACTTGGCTGGACAGGCGTAAAAGTGAAGTGAGAGACAAAAGGTGGCTGTTTTATTCACACTGTCTTACCAAGGAGCACGCGTCGGCCTCATGGGCCCTGCGTGTCCTGAGCCATGGGCCCTGTGCGTTCTAAGCCCCTCCCCTGCACGCATACTGCTAACCAGGCAAAAAGACACGTGAAACAAAACCTTTTCCTTCCAACCATGTTATTGCTTTATGTTTAAGATTATTTAAATTTCTAATAACTGATTAAGGGTTGGGATTAGGGTTCAGATTAAACTAAAGGTTAGGGTTAGAAACAGGACCAGGGGTAGGGTTAAAGTAATAATAATAATCATCATAAAACTGTAATAAGAACCATAAGAACAATAGCCATAATAACAGTAACAATGATAACAAAATCTCTCACACTGTTCACCATAAAGAAAAACCCTGGGTCATGAGAAAATGCTCCACCAGTGGGCTATGCACCTATCCATTATGAGCAATATTATATTTATGTTGTCACTTTCTTGTGCTAACAAAAGTTTCGGTTTGTCCCACCAAATGTTAATCCCACAAAGAACAGGAAACATGATTAATACAGTCTTGTGTTTTGGGTCTGATTTTTTTAAAAAGTTATCTATGGAAATAAAAGTTAAACCGTTTTTGAGGAGGTCACCTTGTTGTTCTGTCAGGGCATCACTTTTCAGTCAAAACCATGATATTGTGGGGCCATAAAGGGCTGTCCCCTTACACACTCTACCCTGAATGGACTTAGTGGGTATTCCACTTTAAAAAATACCTCCAATGTTCCAACATTGCTCTGGCCGTGTCCTCGGTCCAGTGAATTGCATCTTTTTCTGTTGCAAAATGCGAGTCCTCCAGCAGGGGGATGTGTCTCATATTTCTTTTTTAATATGCTGATTTAGTAGTTTCATGTTGTTCTGCTCCATTGCAGATAAGTTACCAGAAAAATTAACCAAGGGAACCCAGATGACAGCAGATGGAAATCTGTGTTTAGCCATCTTCAGAGCCCGCTGGAGCTGTTTAACTGCAGTTTCTTTAATGTTCTGACCTTTGGCGTTAATGCCGGCTGCAATGACCACATTCTGAACCACCAAATCCCACGGAACGTGGGCTATCTCAAATAAAGCCTGCATGTGGCGAAAATTAGCACCTGGACACCTCTCAATCTGTAGATCTGGGATGGAATATTCAGGGATTCTGGATAAATTTGAGTCACCAACAATAAGACACCTTTTCTCCACTTCCAGAAACCAGTCAATCAATTCTCTGTTTGTTTCAGGGTGACGCTTTACCTTGAAAACCTGCCGCTCTGGGGCAGGTAAGTCAACACGGGCTACTGGTGGCTCAGCACCGTCACCTGCTAGCTCCAGCCCTGTAATACAGCGTTCCTCCGCTGAAGCTGGAGATGCGCTGTCGTCCTGGCATTCTGTCACACCCGGGCTGTCCGAAATATTGTGATGATGTGGGGGGATTGCATGTTGTAGGGTGTTTTTCTTTTGCATGTTTGTGGTGCTACCTGTTTGTTGCATGCTTTCTATGGACACACCCCCCTTGTAACATAGCGCGCCGATCCACCGCACCTGCTCCTCATCAGGAGGGACTTATAAAAGTCCTGAGGAGGAAAGCCAAAGGCAGTCGCACACCGACAGCAGGCGCATGCACGCGGGGCGCGAGTGGGACGCCGGGACCGCCAGACGTCAGGACCGCCAGACGTCGGGAAGACTCGCTGTGATCGGGACACACACTCTGAGAGCGCTGGGCGCTGGGACCATCAGTCTGCAGAGCGATCGACACGCAAGGGCAGGGCAGGGACCCTGCCTGTGTGTAAGTAGCCGAACGGGCTTCAGCAGACTGGTGGAAATAGGTGGGAGGGCTAGTGGCAGCCTGCATCAGGAATTGCTTTTCGTGCTGCCGCTTGCCTGTTTCCACAGATTCCAGCGTGTCCAGGAGAGCCAGCTGGAGGTGACGCGGAGGAGTGCCGGTCACAAACCCCAGAGGCGGAACGGAGCCCGCCCCCCAGGTCTTTGTGTGTATGACTGGAGGGATCCTCGGAACAGCGTCGGGGGAAGAGAGACGTCTCCTGGTTTGGGATCAGTGATCCCCCCCTTTGAGCTGCATTTTTAAACCAGTTTTAACTGTTCTTTGGACTTTTAGGTCTCTTTTATCCTTTTTAACTGTTCCTGGGATTTTTATCGTGTTTTACTGTTTTAATCCGTGCCTAGAATTTTTAGACGCATTTTATGCTTGTTTTAAGTGTCTTTTAACTGGAACTTTTTGGCCATTCATATGTTTTTTTCCATCGGAATAAATTGTCATTGTGGCCAAGAATTTGGGTCCTCTTTGGTGGTGTGCGTGCGCTCTCCCCAGATCATTCCTCTAGCCCTTCAATACCCTCATTCAATTTTTTGTTGTTTACCCCACCTTTCAACCCTCCAGGCCTTACAATATGATCCAGCCCCGAACTACCTGAAGCTGGGGGGTCAGCGTCCGTGTCCGCCTCATCCCCATCTTCCTCGCTGTCGTATTCATTATCGAACTCCTCCTCCTCCTCCTCCTCGTGAAGAACCTCCCCGCCGCGGTTCTCCTCTCTATCGGAGCTTTCCTCCTCCTGGGAGCTGTCCAGTGCTGAAATTCGGGAAGGTGGCGCCCGTGCTGCCGGTCTGGGAGCAGAGGGTGAAGTTATCCCCACAATCTGAGGGAGAAATTCCTCACGCGCCACGAAGGGGTGGCGGCGGGTCGCCGTTCGCGGTCCACGCTGCTTCTCGGCTGCTGGAACTGCATCTGGAGGCCAAGCTGGTCTCATGTCCGTCATAGTTCCAACTGATCGGTTTGTGGCCTCGTAACATTCAGCTTGAATGCTCATGGAGACCCGCTCAGGTTGACGGGTCCTCTTTTTTCTTCCTCCTGATGTGCGCGGCCCCCGGCGGCTATCAGACCCTGCCGGGGGGTGGTGTCGTAGCCGCTGGACTTCGCCGCTCCGAGTCTGATCTGCAGGTGATGATCAGGGCCTCTGCCTGATCGAGAACATCCTGCGTGATCCGAGGTAGATTTCTGCAAGCCCATCGTGTTGCCACGATGAAGGCTTCCCTCCAATCTCGGGTTAAATCACCGGGGAGATCCTGTAAAAGTTTCTCCAGCCTCTTTTGGTAGTGATCCTGGAGGATCTGCAGTGTGTTCTGTCCCCAGTTTTTTGCGTTGCCCTCAATGAGGTCTAACACATCATCCGTGGGATCAGCGGGTTTAATCAGTGAGGTTAATGAGTCCACTATGCGAGCGATCATCAGAGGTTCTGGTCTGTCCGGCGTGATGGTCACGTTTTGTAAGTGATGCACCATCTTAATTACAGCATGTAATTTGCGGATAAGCTGTCCAAGTATTTCATCTGCAGGTCGCCGGAGGTCCTGCCTAACATCTGCTGGGGGTCCAAATCTTGTCGCTCGTCTGGTAGGTGAGCCCCGGACCGCTGCTGCATAAGAGCGGGGCTGTGGAAAATAAGGCCGGGACCCGTCGTACATAGGAGGCGCAGGCCAGTTAGGATTTGAAGGTGAAGCCCTACTCCAGCCAAAATTTGGGAACCTTGGCGCCCTCTTCCAGCCGGAGACCGGAAATGCACGGTCCATCCTATGGTCCGGTCGGCCCCGGTAATTAAAGCTGAGCGCACGGGGATTTCTGTAGTGTCTCCTCCTGTAGCGCACCGTGGTCCAAGCACCTCCATCCTCCTCTCCGTCGTAGAAGTGCATGGCAGGTGTTACGGTTTTTCCACCAGGCAAGAATGTAATCAAAAATAGAAAAACTTGCAAACTTTGAAAAAAGAAAAAAAGAAAAAAGCGGGACAACCACTTAAATGAGTGTTTTTATTCACAAAAATGTAAAAAAATAAATAAATAAACAATACAAAATTAGAATAAAGTGTGCTCGCTACGCGTTTCGGCAAATTCTGCCTTCATCAGGCTCTATGCACACCACAACAGCTACAACTTGGCTGGACAGGCGTAAAAGTGAAGTGAGAGACAAAAGGTGGCTGTTTTATTCACACTGTCTTACCAAGGAGCACGCGTCGGCCTCATGGGCCCTGCGTGTCCTGAGCCATGGGCCCTGTGCGTTCTAAGCCCCTCCCCTGCATGCATACTGCTAACCAGGCAAAAAGACACGTGAAACAAAACCTTTTCCTTCCAACCATGTTATTGCTTTATGTTTAAGATGATTTACATTTCTAATAACTGATTAAGGGTTGGGATTAGGGTTCAGATTAAACTAAAGGTTAGGGTTAGAAACAGGACCAGGGGTAGGGTTAAAGTAATAATAATAATCATCATAAAACAGTAATAAGAACCATAAGAACAATAGCCATAATAACAGTAACAATGATAACAAAATCTCTCACACTGTTCACCATAAAGAAAAACCCTGGGTCATGAGAAAATGCTCCACCAGTGGGTTATGCACCTATCCATTATGAGCAATATTATATTTATGTTGTCACTTTCTTGTGCTAACAAAAGTTTCGGTTTGTCCCACCAAATGTTAATCCCACAAAGAACAGGAAACATGATTAATACAGTCTTGTGTTTTGGGTCTGTATTTTTTTAAAAAGTTATCTATGGAAATAAAAGTTAAACCGTTTTTGAGGAGGTCACCTTGTTGTTCTTTCAGGGCATCACTTTTCAGTCAAAACCATGATATTGTGGGGCCATAAAGGGCTGTCCCCTTACACACTCTACCCTGAATGGACTTAGTGGGTATTCCACTTTAAAAAATACCTCCAATGTTCCAACATTGCTCTGGCCGTGTCCTCGGTCCAGTGAATTGCATCTTTTTCTGTTGCAAAATGCGAGTCCTCCAGCAGGGGGATGTGTCTCATATTTTTTTTTAATATGCTGATTTAGCAGTTTCATGTTGTTCTGCTCCATTGCAGATAAGTTACCAGAAAAATTAACCAAGGGAACCCAGATGACAGCAGATGGAAATCTGTGTTTAGCCATCTTCAGAGCCCGCTGGAGCTGTTTAACTGCAGTTTCTTTAATGTTCTGACCTTTGGCGTTAATGCCGGCTGCAATGACCACATTCTGAACCACCAAATCCCACGGAACGTGGGCTATCTCAAATAAAGCCTGCATGTGGCGAAAATTAGCACCTGGACACCTCTCAATCTGTAGATCTGGGATGGAATATTCAGGGATTCTGGATAAATTTGAGTCACCAACAATAAGACACCTTTTCTCCACTTCCAGAAACCAGTCAATCAATTCTCTGTTTGTTTCAGGGTGACGCTTTACCTTGAAAACCTGCCGCTCTGGGGCAGGTAAGTCAACACGGGCTACTGGTGGCTCAGCACCGTCACCTGCTAGCTCCAGCCCTGTAATACAGCGTTCCTCCGCTGAAGCTGGAGATGCGCTGTCCTCCTGGCATTCTGTCACACCCGGGCTGTCCGAAATATTGTGATGATGTGGGGGGATTGCATGTTGTAGGGTGTTTTTCTTTTGCATGTTTGTGGTGCTACCTGTTTGTTGCATGCTTTCTATGGACACACCCCCCTTGTAACATAGCGCGCCGATCCACCGCACCTGCTCCTCATCAGGAGGGACTTATAAAAGTCCTGAGGAGGAAAGCCAAAGGCAGTCGCACACCGACAGCAGGCGCATGCACGCGGGGCGCGAGTGGGACGCCGGGACCGCCAGACGTCGGGACCGCCAGACGTCGGGAAGACTCGCTGTGATCGGGACACACACTCTGAGAGCGCTGGGCGCTGGGACCATCAGTCTGCAGAGCGATCGACACGCAAGGGCAGGGCAGGGACCCTGCCTGTGTGTAAGTAGCCGAACGGGCTTCAGCAGACTGGTGGAAATAGGTGGGAGGGCTAGTGGCAGCCTGCATCAGGAATTGCTTTTCGTGCTGCCGCTTGCCTGTTTCCACAGATTCCAGCGTGTCCAGGAGAGCCAGCTGGAGGTGACGCGGAGGAGTGCCGGTCACAAACCCCAGAGGCGGAACGGAGCCCGCCCCCCAGGTCTTTGTGTGTATGACTGGAGGGATCCTCGGAACAGCGTCGGGGGAAGAGAGACGTCTCCTGGTTTGGGATCAGTGATTCCCCCCTTTGAGCTGCATTTTTAAACCAGTTTTAACTGTTCTTTGGACTTTTAGGTCTCTTTTATCCTTTTTCAACTGTTCCTGGGATTTTTATCGTGTTTTACTGTTTTAATCCGTGCCTAGAATTTTTAGACGCATTTTATGCTTGTTTTAAGTGTCTTTTAACTGGAACTTTTTGGCCATTCATATGTTTTTTCCATCGGAATAAATTGTCATTGTGGCCAAGAATTTGGGTCCTCTTTGGTGGTGTGCGTGCGCTCTCCCCAGATCATTCCTCTAGCCCATCAATACCCTCATTCAATTTTTTGTTGTTTACCCCATCTTTCAACCCTCCAGGCCTTACAATATGATCCAGCCCCGAACTACCTGAAGCTGGGGGGTCAGCGTCCGTGTCCGCCTCATCCCCATCTTCCTCGCTGTCGTATTCATTATCGAACTCCTCCTCCTCCTCCTCCTCGTGAAGAACCTCCCCGCCGCGGTTCTCCTCTCTATCGGAGCTTTCCTCCTCCTGGGAGCTGTCCAGTGCTGAAATTCGGGAAGGTGGCGCCCGTGCTGCCGGTCTGGGAGCAGAGGGTGAAGTTATCCCCACAATCTGAGGGAGAAATTCCTCACGCGCCACGAAGGGGTTGCGGCGGGTCGCCGTTCGCGGTCCACACTGCTTCTCGGCAGCGGCTGCTGGAACTGCATCTGGAGGCCAAGCTGGTGTCATGTCCGTCATAGTTCCAACTGATCGGTTTGTGGCCTCGTAACATTCAGCTTGAATGCTCATGGAGACCCGCTCAGGTTGACGGGTCCTCTTTTTTCTTCCTCCTGATGTGCGCGGCCCCTGGCGGCTATCAGACCCTGCCGGGGGGTGGTGTCGTATCCGCTGGACTTCGCCGCTCCGAGTCTGATCTGCAGGTGATGATCAGGGCCTCTGCCTGATCGAGAACATCCTGCGTGATCCGAGGTAGATTTCTGCAAGCCCATCGTGTCGCCACGATGAAGGCTTCCCTCCAATCTCGGGTTAAATCACCGGGGAGATCCTGTAAAAGTTTATCCAGCCTCTTTTGGTAGTGATCCTGGAGGATCTGCAGTGTGTTCTGTCCCCAGTTTTTTGCGTTGCCCTCAATGAGGTCTAACACATCATCTGTGGGATCAGCGGGTTTAATCAGTGAGGTTAATGAGTCCACTATGCGAGCGATCATCAGAGGTTCTGGTCTGTCCGGCGTGATGGTCACGTTTTGTAAGTGATGCACCATCTTAATTACAGCATGTAATTTGCGGATAAGCTGTCCAAGTCTTTCATCTGCAGGTCGCCGGAGGTCCTGCCTAACATCTGCTGGGGGTCCAAATCTTGTCGCTCGTCTGGTAGGTGAGCCCCGGACCGCTGCTGCATAAGAGCGGGGCTGTGGAAAATAAGGCCGGGACCCGTCGTACATAGGAGGCGCAGGCCAGTTAGGATTTGAAGGTGAAGCCCTACTCCAGCCAAAATTTGGGAACCTTGGCGCCCTCTTCCAGCCGGAGACGGGAAGTCACGGTCCATCCTATGGTCCGGTCGGCCCCGGTAATTAAAGCTGAGCGCACGGGGATTTCTGTAGTGTCTCCTCCCGTAGCGCGCCGTGGTCCAAGCACCTCCATCCTCCTCTCCGTCGTAGAAGTGCATGGCAGGTGTTACGGTTTTCCACCAGGCAAGAATGTAATCAAAAATAGAAAAACTTGCAAACTTTGAAAAAAGAAAAAAAGAAAAAAGCGGGACAACCACTTAAATGAGTGTTTTTATTCACAAAAATGTAAAAAAATAAATAAATAAACAATACAAAATTAGAATAAAGTGTGCTCGCTACGCGTTTCGGCAAATTCTGCCTTCATCAGGCTCTATGCACACCACAACAGCTACAACTTGGCTGGACAGGCGTAAAAGTGAAGTGAGAGACAAAAGGTGGCTGTTTTATTCACACTGTCTTACCAAGGAGCACGCGTCGGCCTCATGGGCCCTGCGTGTCCTGAGCCATGGGCCCTGTGCGTTCTAAGCCCCTCCCCTGCATGCATACTGCTAACCAGGCAAAAAGACACGTGAAACAAAACCTTTTCCTTCCAACCATGTTATTGCTTTATGTTTAAGATTATTTAAATTTCTAATAACTGATTAAGGGTTGGGATTAGGGTTCAGATTAAACTAAAGGTTAGGGTTAGAAACAGGACCAGGGGTAGGGTTAAAGTAATAATAATAATCATCATAAAACAGTAATAAGAACCATAAGAACAATAGCCATAATAACAGTAACAATGATAACAAAATCTCTCACACTGTTCACCATAAAGAAAAACCCTGGGTCATGAGAAAATGCTCCACCAGTGGGTTATGCACCTATCCATTATGAGCAATATTATATTTATGTTGTCACTTTCTTGTGCTAACAAAAGTTTCGGTTTGTCCCACCAAATGTTAATCCCACAAAGAACAGGAAACATGATTAATACAGTCTTGTGTTTTGGGTCTGTATTTTTTTAAAAAGTTATCTATGGAAATAAAAGTTAAACCGTTTTTGAGGAGGTCACCTTGTTGTTCTGTCAGGGCATCACTTTTCAGTCAAAACCATGATATTGTGGGGCCATAAAGGGCTGTCCCCTTACACACTCTACCCTGAATGGACTTAGTGGGTATTCCACTTTAAAAAATACCTCCAATGTTCCAACATTGCTCTGGCCGTGTCCTCGGTCCAGTGAATTGCATCTTTTTCTGTTGCAAAATGCGAGTCCTCCAGCAGGGGGATGTGTCTCATATTTTTTTTTAATATGCTGATTTAGCAGTTTCATGTTGTTCTGCTCCATTGCAGATAAGTTACCAGAAAAATTAACCAAGGGAACCCAGATGACAGCAGATGGAAATCTGTGTTTAGCCATCTTCAGAGCCCGCTGGAGCTGTTTAACTGCAGTTTCTTTAATGTTCTGACCTTTGGCGTTAATGCCGGCTGCAATGACCACATTCTGAACCACCAAATCCCACGGAACGTGGGCTATCTCAAATAAAGCCTGCATGTGGCGAAAATTAGCACCTGGACACCTCTCAATCTGTAGATCTGGGATGGAATATTCAGGGATTCTGGATAAATTTGAGTCACCAACAATAAGACACCTTTTCTCCACTTCCAGAAACCAGTCAATCAATTCTCTGTTTGTTTCAGGGTGACGCTTTGCCTTGAAAACCTGCCGCTCTGGGGCAGGTAAGTCAACACGGGCTACTGGTGGCTCAGCACCGTCACCTGCTAGCTCCAGCCCTGTAATACAGCGTTCCTCCGCTGAAGCTGGAGATGCGCTGTCCTCCTGGCATTCTGTCACACCCGGGCTGTCCGAAATATTGTGATGATGTGGGGGGATTGCATGTTGTAGGGTGTTTTTCTTTTGCATGTTTGTGGTGCTACCTGTTTGTTGCATGCTTTCTATGGACACACCCCCCTTGTAACATAGCGCGCCGATCCACCGCACCTGCTCCTCATCAGGAGGGACTTATAAAAGTCCTGAGGAGGAAAGCCAAAGGCAGTCGCACACCGACAGCAGGCGCATGCACGCGGGGCGCGAGTGGGACGCCGGGACCGCCAGACGTCGGGACCGCCAGACGTCGGGAAGACTCGCTGTGATCGGGACACACACTCTGAGAGCGCTGGGCGCTGGGACCATCAGTCTGCAGAGCGATCGACACGCAAGGGCAGGGCAGGGACCCTGCCTGTGTGTAAGTAGCCGAACGGGCTTCAGCAGACTGGTGGAAATAGGTGGGAGGGCTAGTGGCAGCCTGCATCAGGAATTGCTTTTCGTGCTGCCGCTTGCCTGTTTCCACAGATTCCAGCGTGTCCAGGAGAGCCAGCTGGAGGTGACGCGGAGGAGTGCCGGTCACAAACCCCAGAGGCGGAACGGAGCCCGCCCCCCAGGTCTTTGTGTGTATGACTGGAGGGATCCTCGGAACAGCGTCGGGGGAAGAGAGACGTCTCCTGGTTTGGGATCAGTGATTCCCCCCTTTGAGCTGCATTTTTAAACCAGTTTTAACTGTTCTTTGGACTTTTAGGTCTCTTTTATCCTTTTTAACTGTTCCTGGGATTTTTATCGTGTTTTACTGTTTTAATCCGTGCCTAGAATTTTTAGACGCATTTTATGCTTGTTTTAAGTGTCTTTTAACTGGAACTTTTTGGCCATTCATATGTTTTTTCCATCGGAATAAATTGTCATTGTGGCCAAGAATTTGGGTCCTCTTTGGTGGTGTGCGTGCGCTCTCCCCAGATCATTCCTCTAGCCCTTCAATACCCTCATTCAATTTTTTGTTGTTTACCCCATCTTTCAACCCTCCAGGCCTTACAATATGATCCAGCCCCGAACTACCTGAAGCTGGGGGGTCAGCGTCCGTGTCCGCCTCATCCCCATCTTCCTCGCTGTCGTATTCATTATCGAACTCCTCCTCCTCCTCCTCCTCGTGAAGAACCTCCCCGCCGCGGTTCTCCTCTCTATCGGAGCTTTCCTCCTCCTGGGAGCTGTCCAGTGCTGAAATTCGGGAAGGTGGCGCCCGTGCTGCCGGTCTGGGAGCAGAGGGTGAAGTTATCCCCACAATCTGAGGGAGAAATTCCTCACGCGCCACGAAGGGGTTGCGGCGGGTCGCCGTTCGCGGTCCACGCTGCTTCTCGGCAGCGGCTGCTGGAACTGCATCTGGAGGCCAAGCTGGTGTCATGTCCGTCATAGTTCCAACTGATCGGTTTGTGGCCTCGTAACATTCAGCTTGAATGCTCATGGAGACCCGCTCAGGTTGACGGGTCCTCTTTTTTCTTCCTCCTGATGTGCGCGGCCCCCGGCGGCTATCAGACCCTGCCGGGTTGTGGTGTCGTAGCCGCTGGACTTCGCCGCTCCGAGTCTGATCTGCAGGTGATGATCAGGGCCTCTGCCTGATCGAGAACATCTTGCGTGATCCGAGGTAGATTTCTGCAAGCCCATCGTGTCGCCACGATGAAGGCTTCCCTCCAATCTCGGGTTAAATCACCGGGGAGATCCTGTAAAAGTTTCTCCAGCCTCTTTTGGTAGTGATCCTGGAGGATCTGCAGTGTGTTCTGTCCCCAGTTTTTTGCGTTGCCCTCAATGAGGTCTAACACATCATCCGTGGGATCAGCGGGTTTAATCAGTGAGGTTAATGAGTCCACTATGCGAGCGATCATCAGAGGTTTCTGGTCTGTCCGGCGTGATGGTCACATTTTGTAAGTGATGCACCATCTTAATTACAGCATGTAATTTGCGGATAAGCTGTCCAAGTCTTTCATCTGCAGGTCGCCGGAGGTCCTGCCTAACATCTGCTGGGGGTCCAAATCTTGTCGCTCGTCTGGTAGGTGAGCCCCGGACCGCTGCTGCATAAGAGCGGGGCTGTGGAAAATAAGGCCGGGACCCGTCGTACATAGGAGGCGCAGGCCAGTTAGGATTTGAAGGTGAAGCCCTACTCCAGCCAAAATTTGGGAACCTTGGCGCCCTCTTCCAGCCGGAGACGGGAAGTCACGGTCCATCCTATGGTCCGGTCGGCCCCGGTAATTAAAGCTGAGCGCACGGGGATTTCTGTAGTGTCTCCTCCCGTAGCGCGCCGTGGTCCAAGCACCTCCATCCTCCTCTCCGTCGTAGAAGTGCATGGCAGGTGTTACGGTTTTTCCACCAGGCAAGAATGTAATCAAAAATAGAAAAACTTGCAAACTTTGAAAAAAGAAAAAAAGAAAAAAGCGGGACAACCACTTAAATGAGTGTTTTTATTCACAAAAATGTAAAAAAATAAATAAATAAACAATACAAAATTAGAATAAAGTGTGCTCGCTACGCGTTTCGGCAAATTCTGCCTTCATCAGGCTCTATGCACACCACAACAGCTACAACTTGGCTGGACAGGCGTAAAAGTGAAGTGAGAGACAAAAGGTGGCTGTTTTATTCACACTGTCTTACCAAGGAGCACGCGTCGGCCTCATGGGCCCTGCGTGTCCTGAGCCATGGGCCCTGTGCGTTCTAAGCCCCTCCCCTGCATGCATACTGCTAACCAGGCAAAAAGACACGTGAAACAAAACCTTTTCCTTCCAACCATGTTATTGCTTTATGTTTAAGATTATTTAAATGTCTAATAACTGATTAAGGGTTGGGATTAGGGTTCAGATTAAACTAAAGGTTAGGGTTAGAAACAGGACCAGGGGTAGGGTTAAAGTAATAATAATAATCATCATAAAACAGTAATAAGAACCATAAGAACAATAGCCATAATAACAGTAACAATGATAACAAAATCTCTCACACTGTTCACCATAAAGAAAAACCCTGGGTCATGAGAAAATGCTCCACCAGTGGGTTATGCACCTATCCATTATGAGCAATATTATATTTATGTTGTCACTTTCTTGTGCTAACAAAAGTTTCGGTTTGTCCCACCAAATGTTAATCCCGCAAAGAACAGGAAACATGATTAATACAGTCTTGTGTTTTGGGTCTGTATTTTTTTAAAAAGTTATCTATGGAAATAAAAGTTAAACCGTTTTTGAGGAGGTCACCTTGTTGTTCTGTCAGGGCATCACTTTTCAGTCAAAACCATGATATTGTGGGGCCATAAAGGGCTGTCCCCTTACACACTCTACCCTGAATGGACTTAGTGGGTATTCCACTTTAAAAAATACCTCCAATGTTCCAACATTGCTCTGGCCGTGTCCTCGGTCCAGTGAATTGCATCTTTTTCTGTTGCAAAATGCGAGTCCTCCAGCAGGGGGATGTGTCTCATATTTTTTTTTAATATGCTGATTTAGTAGTTTCATGTTGTTCTGCTCCATTGCAGATAAGTTACCAGAAAAATTAACCAAGGGAACCCAGATGACAGCAGATGGAAATCTGTGTTTAGCCATCTTCAGAGCCCGCTGGAGCTGTTTAACTGCAGTTTCTTTAATGTTCTGACCTTTGGCGTTAATGCCGGCTGCAATGACCACATTCTGAACCACCAAATCCCACGGAACGTGGGCTATCTCAAATAAAGCCTGCATGTGGCGAAAATTAGCACCTGGACACCTCTCAATCTGTAGATCTGGGATGGAATATTCAGGGATTCTGGATAAATTTGAGTCACCAACAATAAGACACCTTTTCTCCACTTCCAGAAACCAGTCAATCAATTCTCTGTTTGTTTCAGGGTGACGCTTTACCTTGAAAACCTGCCGCTCTGGGGCAGGTAAGTCAACACGGGCTACTGGTGGCTCAGCACCGTCACCTGCTAGCTCCAGCCCTGTAATACAGCGTTCCTCCGCTGAAGCTGGAGATGCGCTGTCCTCCTGGCATTCTGTCACACCCGGGCTGTCCGAAATATTGTGATGATGTGGGGGGATTGCATGTTGTAGGGTGTTTTTCTTTTGCATGTTTGTGGTGCTACCTGTTTGTTGCATGCTTTCTATGGACACACCCCCCTTGTAACATAGCGCGCCGATCCACCGCACCTGCTCCTCATCAGGAGGGACTTATAAAAGTCCTGAGGAGGAAAGCCAAAGGCAGTCGCACACCGACAGCAGGCGCATGCACGCGGGGCGCGAGTGGGACGCCGGGACCGCCAGACGTCGGGACCGCCAGACGTCGGGAAGACTCGCTGTGATCGGGACACACACTCTGAGAGCGCTGGGCGCTGGGACCATCAGTCTGCAGAGCGATCGACACGCAAGGGCAGGGCAGGGACCCTGCCTGTGTGTAAGTAGCCGAACGGGCTTCAGCAGACTGGTGGAAATAGGTGGGAGGGCTAGTGGCAGCCTGCATCAGGAATTGCTTTTCGTGCTGCCGCTTGCCTGTTTCCACAGATTCCAGCGTGTCCAGGAGAGCCAGCTGGAGGTGACGCGGAGGAGTGCCGGTCACAAACCCCAGAGGCGGAACGGAGCCCGCCCCCCAGGTCTTTGTGTGTATGACTGGAGGGATCCTCGGAACAGCGTCGGGGGAAGAGAGACGTCTCCTGGTTTGGGATCAGTGATTCCCCCCTTTGAGCTGCATTTTTAAACCAGTTTTAACTGTTCTTTGGACTTTTAGGTCTCTTTTATCCTTTTTCAACTGTTCCTGGGATTTTTATCGTGTTTTACTGTTTTAATCCGTGCCTAGAATTTTTAGACGCATTTTATGCTTGTTTTAAGTGTCTTTTAACTGGAACTTTTTGGCCATTCATATGTTTTTTCCATCGGAATAAATTGTCATTGTGGCCAAGAATTTGGGTCCTCTTTGGTGGTGTGCGTGCGCTCTCCCCAGATCATTCCTCTAGCCCATCAATACCCTCATTCAATTTTTTGTTGTTTACCCCATCTTTCAACCCTCCAGGCCTTACAATATGATCCAGCCCCGAACTACCTGAAGCTGGGGGGTCAGCGTCCGTGTCCGCCTCATCCCCATCTTCCTCGCTGTCGTATTCATTATCGAACTCCTCCTCCTCCTCCTCCTCGTGAAGAACCTCCCCGCCGCGGTTCTCCTCTCTATCGGAGCTTTCCTCCTCCTGGGAGCTGTCCAGTGCTGAAATTCGGGAAGGTGGCGCCCGTGCTGCCGGTCTGGGAGCAGAGGGTGAAGTTATCCCCACAATCTGAGGGAGAAATTCCTCACGCGCCACGAAGGGGTTGCGGCGGGTCGCCGTTCGCGGTCCACACTGCTTCTCGGCAGCGGCTGCTGGAACTGCATCTGGAGGCCAAGCTGGTGTCATGTCCGTCATAGTTCCAACTGATCGGTTTGTGGCCTCGTAACATTCAGCTTGAATGCTCATGGAGACCCGCTCAGGTTGACGGGTCCTCTTTTTTCTTCCTCCTGATGTGCGCGGCCCCTGGCGGCTATCAGACCCTGCCGGGGGGTGGTGTCGTATCCGCTGGACTTCGCCGCTCCGAGTCTGATCTGCAGGTGATGATCAGGGCCTCTGCCTGATCGAGAACATCCTGCGTGATCCGAGGTAGATTTCTGCAAGCCCATCGTGTCGCCACGATGAAGGCTTCCCTCCAATCTCGGGTTAAATCACCGGGGAGATCCTGTAAAAGTTTATCCAGCCTCTTTTGGTAGTGATCCTGGAGGATCTGCAGTGTGTTCTGTCCCCAGTTTTTTGCGTTGCCCTCAATGAGGTCTAACACATCATCTGTGGGATCAGCGGGTTTAATCAGTGAGGTTAATGAGTCCACTATGCGAGCGATCATCAGAGGTTCTGGTCTGTCCGGCGTGATGGTCACGTTTTGTAAGTGATGCACCATCTTAATTACAGCATGTAATTTGCGGATAAGCTGTCCAAGTCTTTCATCTGCAGGTCGCCGGAGGTCCTGCCTAACATCTGCTGGGGGTCCAAATCTTGTCGCTCGTCTGGTAGGTGAGCCCCGGACCGCTGCTGCATAAGAGCGGGGCTGTGGAAAATAAGGCCGGGACCCGTCGTACATAGGAGGCGCAGGCCAGTTAGGATTTGAAGGTGAAGCCCTACTCCAGCCAAAATTTGGGAACCTTGGCGCCCTCTTCCAGCCGGAGACGGGAAGTCACGGTCCATCCTATGGTCCGGTCGGCCCCGGTAATTAAAGCTGAGCGCACGGGGATTTCTGTAGTGTCTCCTCCCGTAGCGCGCCGTGGTCCAAGCACCTCCATCCTCCTCTCCGTCGTAGAAGTGCATGGCAGGTGTTACGGTTTTCCACCAGGCAAGAATGTAATCAAAAATAGAAAAACTTGCAAACTTTGAAAAAAGAAAAAAAGAAAAAAGCGGGACAACCACTTAAATGAGTGTTTTTATTCACAAAAATGTAAAAAAATAAATAAATAAACAATACAAAATTAGAATAAAGTGTGCTCGCTACGCGTTTCGGCAAATTCTGCCTTCATCAGGCTCTATGCACACCACAACAGCTACAACTTGGCTGGACAGGCGTAAAAGTGAAGTGAGAGACAAAAGGTGGCTGTTTTATTCACACTGTCTTACCAAGGAGCACGCGTCGGCCTCATGGGCCCTGCGTGTCCTGAGCCATGGGCCCTGTGCGTTCTAAGCCCCTCCCCTGCATGCATACTGCTAACCAGGCAAAAAGACACGTGAAACAAAACCTTTTCCTTCCAACCATGTTATTGCTTTATGTTTAAGATTATTTAAATTTCTAATAACTGATTAAGGGTTGGGATTAGGGTTCAGATTAAACTAAAGGTTAGGGTTAGAAACAGGACCAGGGGTAGGGTTAAAGTAATAATAATAATCATCATAAAACAGTAATAAGAACCATAAGAACAATAGCCATAATAACAGTAACAATGATAACAAAATCTCTCACACTGTTCACCATAAAGAAAAACCCTGGGTCATGAGAAAATGCTCCACCAGTGGGTTATGCACCTATCCATTATGAGCAATATTATATTTATGTTGTCACTTTCTTGTGCTAACAAAAGTTTCGGTTTGTCCCACCAAATGTTAATCCCACAAAGAACAGGAAACATGATTAATACAGTCTTGTGTTTTGGGTCTGTATTTTTTTAAAAAGTTATCTATGGAAATAAAAGTTAAACCGTTTTTGAGGAGGTCACCTTGTTGTTCTGTCAGGGCATCACTTTTCAGTCAAAACCATGATATTGTGGGGCCATAAAGGGCTGTCCCCTTACACACTCTACCCTGAATGGACTTAGTGGGTATTCCACTTTAAAAAATACCTCCAATGTTCCAACATTGCTCTGGCCGTGTCCTCGGTCCAGTGAATTGCATCTTTTTCTGTTGCAAAATGCGAGTCCTCCAGCAGGGGGATGTGTCTCATATTTTTTTTTAATATGCTGATTTAGCAGTTTCATGTTGTTCTGCTCCATTGCAGATAAGTTACCAGAAAAATTAACCAAGGGAACCCAGATGACAGCAGATGGAAATCTGTGTTTAGCCATCTTCAGAGCCCGCTGGAGCTGTTTAACTGCAGTTTCTTTAATGTTCTGACCTTTGGCGTTAATGCCGGCTGCAATGACCACATTCTGAACCACCAAATCCCACGGAACGTGGGCTATCTCAAATAAAGCCTGCATGTGGCGAAAATTAGCACCTGGACACCTCTCAATCTGTAGATCTGGGATGGAATATTCAGGGATTCTGGATAAATTTGAGTCACCAACAATAAGACACCTTTTCTCCACTTCCAGAAACCAGTCAATCAATTCTCTGTTTGTTTCAGGGTGACGCTTTGCCTTGAAAACCTGCCGCTCTGGGGCAGGTAAGTCAACACGGGCTACTGGTGGCTCAGCACCGTCACCTGCTAGCTCCAGCCCTGTAATACAGCGTTCCTCCGCTGAAGCTGGAGATGCGCTGTCCTCCTGGCATTCTGTCACACCCGGGCTGTCCGAAATATTGTGATGATGTGGGGGGATTGCATGTTGTAGGGTGTTTTTCTTTTGCATGTTTGTGGTGCTACCTGTTTGTTGCATGCTTTCTATGGACACACCCCCCTTGTAACATAGCGCGCCGATCCACCGCACCTGCTCCTCATCAGGAGGGACTTATAAAAGTCCTGAGGAGGAAAGCCAAAGGCAGTCGCACACCGACAGCAGGCGCATGCACGCGGGGCGCGAGTGGGACGCCGGGACCGCCAGACGTCGGGACCGCCAGACGTCGGGAAGACTCGCTGTGATCGGGACACACACTCTGAGAGCGCTGGGCGCTGGGACCATCAGTCTGCAGAGCGATCGACACGCAAGGGCAGGGCAGGGACCCTGCCTGTGTGTAAGTAGCCGAACGGGCTTCAGCAGACTGGTGGAAATAGGTGGGAGGGCTAGTGGCAGCCTGCATCAGGAATTGCTTTTCGTGCTGCCGCTTGCCTGTTTCCACAGATTCCAGCGTGTCCAGGAGAGCCAGCTGGAGGTGACGCGGAGGAGTGCCGGTCACAAACCCCAGAGGCGGAACGGAGCCCGCCCCCCAGGTCTTTGTGTGTATGACTGGAGGGATCCTCGGAACAGCGTCGGGGGAAGAGAGACGTCTCCTGGTTTGGGATCAGTGATTCCCCCCTTTGAGCTGCATTTTTAAACCAGTTTTAACTGTTCTTTGGACTTTTAGGTCTCTTTTATCCTTTTTAACTGTTCCTGGGATTTTTATCGTGTTTTACTGTTTTAATCCGTGCCTAGAATTTTTAGACGCATTTTATGCTTGTTTTAAGTGTCTTTTAACTGGAACTTTTTGGCCATTCATATGTTTTTTCCATCGGAATAAATTGTCATTGTGGCCAAGAATTTGGGTCCTCTTTGGTGGTGTGCGTGCGCTCTCCCCAGATCATTCCTCTAGCCCTTCAATACCCTCATTCAATTTTTTGTTGTTTACCCCATCTTTCAACCCTCCAGGCCTTACAATATGATCCAGCCCCGAACTACCTGAAGCTGGGGGGTCAGCGTCCGTGTCCGCCTCATCCCCATCTTCCTCGCTGTCGTATTCATTATCGAACTCCTCCTCCTCCTCCTCCTCGTGAAGAACCTCCCCGCCGCGGTTCTCCTCTCTATCGGAGCTTTCCTCCTCCTGGGAGCTGTCCAGTGCTGAAATTCGGGAAGGTGGCGCCCGTGCTGCCGGTCTGGGAGCAGAGGGTGAAGTTATCCCCACAATCTGAGGGAGAAATTCCTCACGCGCCACGAAGGGGTTGCGGCGGGTCGCCGTTCGCGGTCCACGCTGCTTCTCGGCAGCGGCTGCTGGAACTGCATCTGGAGGCCAAGCTGGTGTCATGTCCGTCATAGTTCCAACTGATCGGTTTGTGGCCTCGTAACATTCAGCTTGAATGCTCATGGAGACCCGCTCAGGTTGACGGGTCCTCTTTTTTCTTCCTCCTGATGTGCGCGGCCCCCGGCGGCTATCAGACCCTGCCGGGTTGTGGTGTCGTAGCCGCTGGACTTCGCCGCTCCGAGTCTGATCTGCAGGTGATGATCAGGGCCTCTGCCTGATCGAGAACATCTTGCGTGATCCGAGGTAGATTTCTGCAAGCCCATCGTGTCGCCACGATGAAGGCTTCCCTCCAATCTCGGGTTAAATCACCGGGGAGATCCTGTAAAAGTTTCTCCAGCCTCTTTTGGTAGTGATCCTGGAGGATCTGCAGTGTGTTCTGTCCCCAGTTTTTTGCGTTGCCCTCAATGAGGTCTAACACATCATCCGTGGGATCAGCGGGTTTAATCAGTGAGGTTAATGAGTCCACTATGCGAGCGATCATCAGAGGTTTCTGGTCTGTCCGGCGTGATGGTCACATTTTGTAAGTGATGCACCATCTTAATTACAGCATGTAATTTGCGGATAAGCTGTCCAAGTCTTTCATCTGCAGGTCGCCGGAGGTCCTGCCTAACATCTGCTGGGGGTCCAAATCTTGTCGCTCGTCTGGTAGGTGAGCCCCGGACCGCTGCTGCATAAGAGCGGGGCTGTGGAAAATAAGGCCGGGACCCGTCGTACATAGGAGGCGCAGGCCAGTTAGGATTTGAAGGTGAAGCCCTACTCCAGCCAAAATTTGGGAACCTTGGCGCCCTCTTCCAGCCGGAGACGGGAAGTCACGGTCCATCCTATGGTCCGGTCGGCCCCGGTAATTAAAGCTGAGCGCACGGGGATTTCTGTAGTGTCTCCTCCCGTAGCGCGCCGTGGTCCAAGCACCTCCATCCTCCTCTCCGTCGTAGAAGTGCATGGCAGGTGTTACGGTTTTTCCACCAGGCAAGAATGTAATCAAAAATAGAAAAACTTGCAAACTTTGAAAAAAGAAAAAAAGAAAAAAGCGGGACAACCACTTAAATGAGTGTTTTTATTCACAAAAATGTAAAAAAATAAATAAATAAACAATACAAAATTAGAATAAAGTGTGCTCGCTACGCGTTTCGGCAAATTCTGCCTTCATCAGGCTCTATGCACACCACAACAGCTACAACTTGGCTGGACAGGCGTAAAAGTGAAGTGAGAGACAAAAGGTGGCTGTTTTATTCACACTGTCTTACCAAGGAGCACGCGTCGGCCTCATGGGCCCTGCGTGTCCTGAGCCATGGGCCCTGTGCGTTCTAAGCCCCTCCCCTGCATGCATACTGCTAACCAGGCAAAAAGACACGTGAAACAAAACCTTTTCCTTCCAACCATGTTATTGCTTTATGTTTAAGATTATTTAAATGTCTAATAACTGATTAAGGGTTGGGATTAGGGTTCAGATTAAACTAAAGGTTAGGGTTAGAAACAGGACCAGGGGTAGGGTTAAAGTAATAATAATAATCATCATAAAACAGTAATAAGAACCATAAGAACAATAGCCATAATAACAGTAACAATGATAACAAAATCTCTCACACTGTTCACCATAAAGAAAAACCCTGGGTCATGAGAAAATGCTCCACCAGTGGGTTATGCACCTATCCATTATGAGCAATATTATATTTATGTTGTCACTTTCTTGTGCTAACAAAAGTTTCGGTTTGTCCCACCAAATGTTAATCCCGCAAAGAACAGGAAACATGATTAATACAGTCTTGTGTTTTGGGTCTGTATTTTTTTAAAAAGTTATCTATGGAAATAAAAGTTAAACCGTTTTTGAGGAGGTCACCTTGTTGTTCTGTCAGGGCATCACTTTTCAGTCAAAACCATGATATTGTGGGGCCATAAAGGGCTGTCCCCTTACACACTCTACCCTGAATGGACTTAGTGGGTATTCCACTTTAAAAAATACCTCCAATGTTCCAACATTGCTCTGGCCGTGTCCTCGGTCCAGTGAATTGCATCTTTTTCTGTTGCAAAATGCGAGTCCTCCAGCAGGGGGATGTGTCTCATATTTTTTTTTAATATGCTGATTTAGTAGTTTCATGTTGTTCTGCTCCATTGCAGATAAGTTACCAGAAAAATTAACCAAGGGAACCCAGATGACAGCAGATGGAAATCTGTGTTTAGCCATCTTCAGAGCCCGCTGGAGCTGTTTAACTGCAGTTTCTTTAATGTTCTGACCTTTGGCGTTAATGCCGGCTGCAATGACCACATTCTGAACCACCAAATCCCACGGAACGTGGGCTATCTCAAATAAAGCCTGCATGTGGCGAAAATTAGCACCTGGACACCTCTCAATCTGTAGATCTGGGATGGAATATTCAGGGATTCTGGATAAATTTGAGTCACCAACAATAAGACACCTTTTCTCCACTTCCAGAAACCAGTCAATCAATTCTCTGTTTGTTTCAGGGTGACGCTTTACCTTGAAAACCTGCCGCTCTGGGGCAGGTAAGTCAACACGGGCTACTGGTGGCTCAGCACCGTCACCTGCTAGCTCCAGCCCTGTAATACAGCGTTCCTCCGCTGAAGCTGGAGATGCGCTGTCCTCCTGGCATTCTGTCACACCCGGGCTGTCCGAAATATTGTGATGATGTGGGGGGATTGCATGTTGTAGGGTGTTTTTCTTTTGCATGTTTGTGGTGCTACCTGTTTGTTGCATGCTTTCTATGGACACACCCCCCTTGTAACATAGCGCGCCGATCCACCGCACCTGCTCCTCATCAGGAGGGACTTATAAAAGTCCTGAGGAGGAAAGCCAAAGGCAGTCGCACACCGACAGCAGGCGCATGCACGCGGGGCGCGAGTGGGACGCCGGGACCGCCAGACGTCGGGACCGCCAGACGTCGGGAAGACTCGCTGTGATCGGGACACACACTCTGAGAGCGCTGGGCGCTGGGACCATCAGTCTGCAGAGCGATCGACACGCAAGGGCAGGGCAGGGACCCTGCCTGTGTGTAAGTAGCCGAACGGGCTTCAGCAGACTGGTGGAAATAGGTGGGAGGGCTAGTGGCAGCCTGCATCAGGAATTGCTTTTCGTGCTGCCGCTTGCCTGTTTCCACAGATTCCAGCGTGTCCAGGAGAGCCAGCTGGAGGTGACGCGGAGGAGTGCCGGTCACAAACCCCAGAGGCGGAACGGAGCCCGCCCCCCAGGTCTTTGTGTGTATGACTGGAGGGATCCTCGGAACAGCGTCGGGGGAAGAGAGACGTCTCCTGGTTTGGGATCAGTGATTCCCCCCTTTGAGCTGCATTTTTAAACCAGTTTTAACTGTTCTTTGGACTTTTAGGTCTCTTTTATCCTTTTTCAACTGTTCCTGGGATTTTTATCGTGTTTTACTGTTTTAATCCGTGCCTAGAATTTTTAGACGCATTTTATGCTTGTTTTAAGTGTCTTTTAACTGGAACTTTTTGGCCATTCATATGTTTTTTCCATCGGAATAAATTGTCATTGTGGCCAAGAATTTGGGTCCTCTTTGGTGGTGTGCGTGCGCTCTCCCCAGATCATTCCTCTAGCCCATCAATACCCTCATTCAATTTTTTGTTGTTTACCCCATCTTTCAACCCTCCAGGCCTTACAATATGATCCAGCCCCGAACTACCTGAAGCTGGGGGGTCAGCGTCCGTGTCCGCCTCATCCCCATCTTCCTCGCTGTCGTATTCATTATCGAACTCCTCCTCCTCCTCCTCCTCGTGAAGAACCTCCCCGCCGCGGTTCTCCTCTCTATCGGAGCTTTCCTCCTCCTGGGAGCTGTCCAGTGCTGAAATTCGGGAAGGTGGCGCCCGTGCTGCCGGTCTGGGAGCAGAGGGTGAAGTTATCCCCACAATCTGAGGGAGAAATTCCTCACGCGCCACGAAGGGGTTGCGGCGGGTCGCCGTTCGCGGTCCACACTGCTTCTCGGCAGCGGCTGCTGGAACTGCATCTGGAGGCCAAGCTGGTGTCATGTCCGTCATAGTTCCAACTGATCGGTTTGTGGCCTCGTAACATTCAGCTTGAATGCTCATGGAGACCCGCTCAGGTTGACGGGTCCTCTTTTTTCTTCCTCCTGATGTGCGCGGCCCCTGGCGGCTATCAGACCCTGCCGGGGGGTGGTGTCGTATCCGCTGGACTTCGCCGCTCCGAGTCTGATCTGCAGGTGATGATCAGGGCCTCTGCCTGATCGAGAACATCCTGCGTGATCCGAGGTAGATTTCTGCAAGCCCATCGTGTCGCCACGATGAAGGCTTCCCTCCAATCTCGGGTTAAATCACCGGGGAGATCCTGTAAAAGTTTCTCCAGCCTCTTTTGGTAGTGATCCTGGAGGATCTGCAGTGTGTTCTGTCCCCAGTTTTTTGCGTTGCCCTCAATGAGGTCTAACACATCATCTGTGGGATCAGCGGGTTTAATCAGTGAGGTTAATGAGTCCACTATGCGAGCGATCATCAGAGGTTCTGGTCTGTCCGGCGTGATGGTCACGTTTTGTAAGTGATGCACCATCTTAATTACAGCATGTAATTTGCGGATAAGCTGTCCAAGTCTTTCATCTGCAGGTCGCCGGAGGTCCTGCCTAACATCTGCTGGGGGTCCAAATCTTGTCGCTCGTCTGGTAGGTGAGCCCCGGACCGCTGCTGCATAAGAGCGGGGCTGTGGAAAATAAGGCCGGGACCCGTCGTACATAGGAGGCGCAGGCCAGTTAGGATTTGAAGGTGAAGCCCTACTCCAGCCAAAATTTGGGAACCTTGGCGCCCTCTTCCAGCCGGAGACGGGAAGTCACGGTCCATCCTATGGTCCGGTCGGCCCCGGTAATTAAAGCTGAGCGCACGGGGATTTCTGTAGTGTCTCCTCCCGTAGCGCGCCGTGGTCCAAGCACCTCCATCCTCCTCTCCGTCGTAGAAGTGCATGGCAGGTGTTACGGTTTTCCACCAGGCAAGAATGTAATCAAAAATAGAAAAACTTGCAAACTTTGAAAAAAGAAAAAAAGAAAAAAGCGGGACAACCACTTAAATGAGTGTTTTTATTCACAAAAATGTAAAAAAATAAATAAATAAACAATACAAAATTAGAATAAAGTGTGCTCGCTACGCGTTTCGGCAAATTCTGCCTTCATCAGGCTCTATGCACACCACAACAGCTACAACTTGGCTGGACAGGCGTAAAAGTGAAGTGAGAGACAAAAGGTGGCTGTTTTATTCACACTGTCTTACCAAGGAGCACGCGTCGGCCTCATGGGCCCTGCGTGTCCTGAGCCATGGGCCCTGTGCGTTCTAAGCCCCTCCCCTGCATGCATACTGCTAACCAGGCAAAAAGACACGTGAAACAAAACCTTTTCCTTCCAACCATGTTATTGCTTTATGATTAAGATTATTTAAATTTCTAATAACTGATTAAGGGTTGGGATTAGGGTTCAGATTAAACTAAAGGTTAGGGTTAGAAACAGGACCAGGGGTAGGGTTAAAGTAATAATAATAATCATCATAAAACAGTAATAAGAACCATAAGAACAATAGCCATAATAACAGTAACAATGATAACAAAATCTCTCACACTGTTCACCATAAAGAAAAACCCTGGGTCATGAGAAAATGCTCCACCAGTGGGCTATGCACCTATCCATTATGAGCAATATTATATTTATGTTGTCACTTTCTTGTGCTAACAAAAGTTTCGGTTTGTCCCACCAAATGTTAATCCCACAAAGAACAGGAAACATGATTAATACAGTCTTGTGTTTTGGGTCTGATTTTTTTAAAAAGTTATCTATGGAAATAAAAGTTAAACCGTTTTTGAGGAGGTCACCTTGTTGTTCTGTCAGGGCATCACTTTTCAGTCAAAACCATGATATTGTGGGGCCATAAAGGGCTGTCCCCTTACACACTCTACCCTGAATGGACTTAGTGGGTATTCCACTTTAAAAAATACCTCCAATGTTCCAACATTGCTCTGGCCGTGTCCTCGGTCCAGTGAATTGCATCTTTTTCTGTTGCAAAATGCGAGTCCTCCAGCAGGGGGATGTGTCTCATATTTCTTTTTTAATATGCTGATTTAGTAGTTTCATGTTGTTCTGCTCCATTGCAGATAAGTTACCAGAAAAATTAACCAAGGGAACCCAGATGACAGCAGATGGAAATCTGTGTTTAGCCATCTTCAGAGCCCGCTGGAGCTGTTTAACTGCAGTTTCTTTAATGTTCTGACCTTTGGCGTTAATGCCGGCTGCAATGACCACATTCTGAACCACCAAATCCCACGGAACGTGGGCTATCTCAAATAAAGCCTGCATGTGGCGAAAATTAGCACCTGGACACCTCTCAATCTGTAGATCTGGGATGGAATATTCAGGGATTCTGGATAAATTTGAGTCACCAACAATAAGACACCTTTTCTCCACTTCCAGAAACCAGTCAATCAATTCTCTGTTTGTTTCAGGGTGACGCTTTACCTTGAAAACCTGCCGCTCTGGGGCAGGTAAGTCAACACGGGCTACTGGTGGCTCAGCACCGTCACCTGCTAGCTCCAGCCCTGTAATACAGCGTTCCTCCGCTGAAGCTGGAGATGCGCTGTCCTCCTGGCATTCTGTCACACCCGGGCTGTCCGAAATATTGTGATGATGTGGGGGGATTGCATGTTGTAGGGTGTTTTTCTTTTGCATGTTTGTGGTGCTACCTGTTTGTTGCATGCTTTCTATGGACACACCCCCCTTGTAACATAGCGCGCCGATCCACCGCACCTGCTCCTCATCAGGAGGGACTTATAAAAGTCCTGAGGAGGAAAGCCAAAGGCAGTCGCACACCGACAGCAGGCGCATGCACGCGGGGCGCGAGTGGGACGCCGGGACCGCCAGACGTCGGGACCGCCAGACGTCGGGAAGACTCGCTGTGATCGGGACACACACTCTGAGAGCGCTGGGCGCTGGGACCATCAGTCTGCAGAGCGATCGACACGCAAGGGCAGGGCAGGGACCCTGCCTGTGTGTAAGTAGCCGAACGGGCTTCAGCAGACTGGTGGAAATAGGTGGGAGGGCTAGTGGCAGCCTGCATCAGGAATTGCTTTTCGTGCTGCCGCTTGCCTGTTTCCACAGATTCCAGCGTGTCCAGGAGAGCCAGCTGGAGGTGACGCGGAGGAGTGCCGGTCACAAACCCCAGAGGCGGAACGGAGCCCGCCCCCCAGGTCTTTGTGTGTATGACTGGAGGGATCCTCGGAACAGCGTCGGGGGAAGAGAGACGTCTCCTGGTTTGGGATCAGTGATTCCCCCCTTTGAGCTGCATTTTTAAACCAGTTTTAACTGTTCTTTGGACTTTTAGGTCTCTTTTATCCTTTTTAACTGTTCCTGGGATTTTTATCGTGTTTTACTGTTTTAATCTGTGCCTAGAATTTTTAGACGCATTTTATGCTTGTTTTAAGTGTCTTTTAACTGGAACTTTTTGACCATTCATATGTTTTTTCCATCGGAATAAATTGTCATTGTGGCCAAGAATTTGGGTCCTCTTTGGTGGTGTGCGTGCGCTCTCCCCAGATCATTCCTCTAGCCCTTCAATACCCTCATTCAATTTTTTGTTGTTTACCCCATCTTTCAACCCTCCAGGCCTTACAATATGATCCAGCCCCGAACTACCTGAAGCTGGGGGGTCAGCGTCCGTGTCCGCCTCATCCCCATCTTCCTCGCTGTCGTATTCATTATCGAACTCCTCCTCCTCCTCCTCCTCGTGAAGAACCTCCCCGCCGCGGTTCTCCTCTCTATCGGAGCTTTCCTCCTCCTGGGAGCTGTCCAGTGCTGAAATTCGGGAAGGTGGCGCCCGTGCTGCCGGTCTGGGAGCAGAGGGTGAAGTTATCCCCACAATCTGAGGGAGAAATTCCTCACGCGCCACGAAGGGGTTGCGGCGGGTCGCCGTTCGCGGTCCACGCTGCTTCTCGGCAGCGGCTGCTGGAACTGCATCTGGAGGCCAAGCTGGTGTCATGTCCGTCATAGTTCCAACTGATCGGTTTGTGGCCTCGTAACATTCAGCTTGAATGCTCATGGAGACCCGCTCAGGTTGACGGGTCCTCTTTTTTCTTCCTCCTGATGTGCGCGGCCCCCGGCGGCTATCAGACCCTGCCGGGGGGTGGTGTCGTAGCCGCTGGACTTCACCGCTCCGAGTCTGATCTGCAGGTGATGATCAGGGCCTCTGCCTGATCGAGAACATCCTGCGTGATCCGAGGTAGATTTCTGCAAGACCATCGTGTCGCCACGATGAAGGCTTCCCTCCAATCTCGGGTTAAATCACCCGGGAGATCCTGTAAAAGTTTCTCCAGCCTCTTTTGGTAGTGATCCTGGAGGATCTGCAGTGTGTTCTGTCCCCAGTTTTTTGCGTTGCCCTCAATGAGGTCTAACACATCATCCGTGGGATCAGCGGGTTTAATCAGTGAGGTTAATGAGTCCACTATGCGAGCGATCATCAGAGGTTCTGGTCTGTCCGGCGTGATGGTCACGTTTTGTAAGTGATGCACCATCTTAATTACAGCATGTAATTTGCGGATAAGCTGTCCAAGTCTTTCATCTGCAGGTCGCCGGAGGTCCTGCCTAACATCTGCTGGGGGTCCAAATCTTGTCGCTCGTCTGGTAGGTGAGCCCCGGACCGCTGCTGCATAAGAGCGGGGCTGTGGAAAATAAGGCCGGGACCCGTCGTACATAGGAGGCGCAGGCCAGTTAGGATTTGAAGGTGAAGCCCTACTCCAGCCAAAATTTGGGAACCTTGGCGCCCTCTTCCAGCCGGAGACGGGAAATGCACGGTCCATCCTATGGTCCGGTCGGCCCCGGTAATTAAAGCTGAGCGCACGGGGATTTCTGTAGTGTCTCCTCCCGTAGCGCGCCGTGGTCCAAGCACCTCCATCCTCCTCTCCGTCGTAGAAGTGCATGGCAGGTGTTACGGTTTTTCCACCAGGCAAGAATGTAATCAAAAATAGAAAAACTTGCAAACTTTGAAAAAAGAAAAAAAGAAAAAAGCGGGACAACCACTTAAATGAGTGTTTTTATTCACAAAAATGTAAAAAAATAAATAAATAAACAATACAAAATTAGAATAAAGTGTGCTCGCTACGCGTTTCGGCAAATTCTGCCTTCATCAGGCTCTATGCACACCACAACAGCTACAACTTGGCTGGACAGGCGTAAAAGTGAAGTGAGAGACAAAAGGTGGCTGTTTTATTCACACTGTCTTACCAAGGAGCACGCGTCGGCCTCATGGGCCCTGCGTGTCCTGAGCCATGGGCCCTGTGCGTTCTAAGCCCCTCCCCTGCATGCATACTGCTAACCAGGCAAAAAGACACGTGAAACAAAACCTTTTCCTTCCAACCATGTTATTGCTTTATGTTTAAGATTATTTAAATTTCTAATAACTGATTAAGGGTTGGGATTAGGGTTCAGATTAAACTAAAGGTTAGGGTTAGAAACAGGACCAGGGGTAGGGTTAAAGTAATAATAATAATCATCATAAAACAGTAATAAGAACCATAAGAACAATAGCCATAATAACAGTAACAATGATAACAAAATCTCTCACACTGTTCACCATAAAGAAAAACCCTGGGTCATGAGAAAATGCTCCACCAGTGGGTTATGCACCTATCCATTATGAGCAATATTATATTTATGTTGTCACTTTCTTGTGCTAACAAAAGTTTCGGTTTGTCCCACCAAATGTTAATCCCGCAAAGAACAGGAAACATGATTAATACAGTCTTGTGTTTTGGGTCTGTATTTTTTTAAAAAGTTATCTATGGAAATAAAAGTTAAACCGTTTTTGAGGAGGTCACCTTGTTGTTCTGTCAGGGCATCACTTTTCAGTCAAAACCATGATATTGTGGGGCCATAAAGGGCTGTCCCCTTACACACTCTACCCTGAATGGACTTAGTGGGTATTCCACTTTAAAAAATACCTCCAATGTTCCAACATTGCTCTGGCCGTGTCCTCGGTCCAGTGAATTGCATCTTTTTCTGTTGCAAAATGCGAGTCCTCCAGCAGGGGGATGTGTCTCATATTTTTTTTTTAATATGCTGATTTAGTAGTTTCATGTTGTTCTGCTCCATTGCAGATAAGTTACCAGAAAAATTAACCAAGGGAACCCAGATGACAGCAGATGGAAATCTGTGTTTAGCCATCTTCAGAGCCCGCTGGAGCTGTTTAACTGCAGTTTCTTTAATGTTCTGACCTTTGGCGTTAATGCCGGCTGCAATGACCACATTCTGAACCACCAAATCCCACGGAACGTGGGCTATCTCAAATAAAGCCTGCATGTGGCGAAAATTAGCACCTGGACACCTCTCAATCTGTAGATCTGGGATGGAATATTCAGGGATTCTGGATAAATTTGAGTCACCAACAATAAGACACCTTTTCTCCACTTCCAGAAACCAGTCAATCAATTCTGTGTTTGTTTCAGGGTGACGCTTTACCTTGAAAACCTGCCGCTCTGGGGCAGGTAAGTCAACACGGGCTACTGGTGGCTCAGCACCGTCACCTGCTAGCTCCAGCCCTGTAATACAGCGTTCCTCCGCTGAAGCTGGAGATGCGCTGTCCTCCTGGCATTCTGTCACACCCGGGCTGTCCGAAATATTGTGATGATGTGGGGGGATTGCATGTTGTAGGGTGTTTTTCTTTTGCATGTTTGTGGTGCTACCTGTTTGTTGCATGCTTTCTATGGACACACCCCCCTTGTAACATAGCGCGCCGATCCACCGCACCTGCTCCTCATCAGGAGGGACTTATAAAAGTCCTGAGGAGGAAAGCCAAAGGCAGTCGCACACCGACAGCAGGCGCATGCACGCGGGGCGCGAGTGGGACGCCGGGACCGCCAGACGTCGGGAAGACTCGCTGTGATCGGGACACACACTCTGAGAGCGCTGGGCGCTGGGACCATCAGTCTGCAGAGCGATCGACACGCAAGGGCAGGGCAGGGACCCTGCCTGTGTGTAAGTAGCCGAACGGGCTTCAGCAGACTGGTGGAAATAGGTGGGAGGGCTAGTGGCAGCCTGCATCAGGAATTGCTTTTCGTGCTGCCGCTTGCCTGTTTCCACAGATTCCAGCGTGTCCAGGAGAGCCAGCTGGAGGTGACGCGGAGGAGTGCCGGTCACAAACCCCAGAGGCGGAACGGAGCCCGCCCCCCAGGTCTTTGTGTGTATGACTGGAGGGATCCTCGGAACAGCGTCGGGGGAAGAGAGACGTCTCCTGGTTTGGGATCAGTGATTCCCCCCTTTGAGCTGCATTTTTAAACCAGTTTTAACTGTTCTTTGGACTTTTAGGTCTCTTTTATCCTTTTTCAACTGTTCCTGGGATTTTTATCGTGTTTTACTGTTTTAATCCGTGCCTAGAATTTTTAGACGCATTTTATGCCTTTTTTAAGTGTCTTTTAACTGGAACTTTTTGGCCATTCATATGTTTTTTCCATCGGAATAAATTGTCATTGTGGCCAAGAATTTGGGTCCTCTTTGGTGGTGTGCGTGCGCTCTCCCCAGATCATTCCTCTAGCCCTTCAATACCCTCATTCAATTTTTTGTTGTTTACCCCATCTTTCAACCCTCCAGGCCTTACAATATGATCCAGCCCCGAACTACCTGAAGCTGGGGGGTCAGCGTCCGTGTCCGCCTCATCCCCATCTTCCTCGCTGTCGTATTCATTATCGAACTCCTCCTCCTCCTCCTCGTGAAGAACCTCCCCGCCGCGGTTCTCCTCTCTATCGGAGCTTTCCTCCTCCTGGGAGCTGTCCAGTGCTGAAATTCGGGAAGGTGGCGCCCGTGCTGCCGGTCTGGGAGCAGAGGGTGAAGTTATCCCCACAATCTGAGGGAGAAATTCCTCACGCGCCACAAAGGGGTTGCGGCGGGTCGCCGTTCGCGGTCCACGCTGCTTCTCGGCAGCGGCTGCTGGAACTGCATCTGGAGGCCAAGCTGGTCTCATGTCCGTCATAGTTCCAACTGATCGGTTTGTGGCCTCGTAACATTCAGCTTGAATGCTCATGGAGACCCACTCAGGTTGACGGGTCCTCTTTTTTCTTCCTCCTGATGTGCGCGGCCCCCGGCGGCTATCAGACCCTGCCGGGGGGTGGTGTCGTAGCCGCTGGACTTCGCCGCTCCGAGTCTGATCTGCAGGTGATGATCAGGGCCTCTGCCTGATCGAGAACATCCTGCGTGATCCGAGGTAGATTTCTGCAAGCCCATCGTGTCGCCACGATGAAGGCTTCCCTCCAATCTCGGGTTAAATCACCGGGGAGATCCTGTAAAAGTTTCTCCAGCCTCTTTTGGTAGTGATCCTGGAGGATCTGCAGTGTGTTCTGTCCCCAGTTTTTTGCGTTGCCCTCAATGAGGTCTAACACATCATCCGTGGGATCAGCGGGTTTAATCAGTGAGGTTAATGAGTCCACTATGCGAGCGATCATCAGAGGTTCTGGTCTGTCCGGCGTGATGGTCACGTTTTGTAAGTGATGCACCATCTTAATTACAGCATGTAATTTGCGGATAAGCTGTCCAAGTCTTTCATCTGCAGGTCGCCGGAGGTCCTGCCTAACATCTGCTGGGGGTCCAAATCTTGTCGCTCGTCTGGTAGGTGAGCCCCGGACCGCTGCTGCATAAGAGCGGGGCTGTGGAAAATAAGGCCGGGACATGTCGTACATAGGAGGCGCAGGCCAGTTAGGATTTGAAGGTGAAGCCCTACTCCAGCCAAAATTTGGGAACCTTGGCGCCCTCTTCCAGCCGGAGACGGGAAATGCACGGTCCATCCTATGGTCCGGTCGGCCCCGGTAATTAAAGCTGAGCGCACGGGGATTTCTGTAGTGTCTCCTCCCGTAGCGCGCCGTGGTCCAAGCACCTCCATCCTCCTCTCCGTCGTAGAAGTGCATGGCAGGTGTTACGGTTTTTCCACCAGGCAAGAATGTAATCAAAAATAGAAAAACTTGCAAACTTTGAAAAAAGAAAAAAAGAAAAAAGCGGGACAACCACTTAAATGAGTGTTTTTATTCACAAAAATGTAAAAAAATAAATAAATAAACAATACAAAATTAGAATGAAGTGTGCTCGCTACGCGTTTCGGCAAATTCTGCCTTCATCAGGCTCTATGCACACCACAACAGCTACAACTTGACTGGACAGGCGTAAAAGTGAAGTGAGAGACAAAAGGTGGCTGTTTTATTCACACTGTCTTACCAAGGAGCACGCGTCGGCCTCATGGGCCCTGCGTGTCCTGAGCCATGGGCCCTGTGCGTTCTAAGCCCCTCCCCTGCATGCATACTGCTAACCAGGCAAAAAGACACGTGAAACAAAACCTTTTCCTTCCAACCATGTTATTGCTTTATGTTTAAGATTATTTAAATTTCTAATAACTGATTAAGGGTTGGGATTAGGGTTCAGATTAAACTAAAGGTTAGGGTTAGAAACAGGACCAGGGGTAGGGTTAAAGTAATAATAATAATCATCATAAAACAGTAATAAGAACCATAAGAACAATAGCCATAATAACAGTAACAATGATAACAAAATCTCTCACACTGTTCACCATAAAGAAAAACCCTGGGTCATGAGAAAATGCTCCACCAGTGGGTTATGCACCTATCCATTATGAGCAATATTATATTTATGTTGTCACTTTCTTGTGCTAACAAAAGTTTCGGTTTGTCCCACCAAATGTTAATCCCGCAAAGAACAGGAAACATGATCAATACAGTCTTGTGTTTTGGGTCTGTATTTTTTTTAAAAAGTTATCTATGGAAATAAAAGTTAAACCGTTTTTGAGGAGGTCACCTTGTTGTTCTGTCAGGGCATCACTTTTCAGTCAAAACCATGATATTGTGGGGCCATAAAGGGCTGTCCCCTTACACACTCTACCCTGAATGGACTTAGTGGGTATTCCACTTTAAAAAATACCTCCAATGTTCCAACATTGCTCTGGCCGTGTCCTCGGTCCAGTGAATTGCATCTTTTTCTGTTGCAAAATGCGAGTCCTCCAGCAGGGGGATGTGTCTCATATTTTTTTTTAATATGCTGATTTAGTAGTTTCATGTTGTTCTGCTCCATTGCAGATAAGTTACCAGAAAAATTAACCAAGGGAACCCAGATGACAGCAGATGGAAATCTGTGTTTAGCCATCTTCAGAGCCCGCTGGAGCTGTTTAACTGCAGTTTCTTTAATGTTCTGACCTTTGGCGTTAATGCCGGCTGCAATGACCACATTCTGAACCACCAAATCCCACGGAACGTGGGCTATCTCAAATAAAGCCTGCATGTGGCGAAAATTAGCACCTGGATAACTCTCAATCTGTAGATCTGGGATGGAATATTCAGGGATTCTGGATAAATTTGAGTCACCAACAATAAGACACCTTTTCTCCACTTCCAGAAACCAGTCAATCAATTCTGTGTTTGTTTCAGGGTGACGCTTTACCTTGAAAACCTGCCGCTCTGGGGCAGGTAAGTCAACACGGGCTACTGGTGGCTCAGCACCGTCACCTGCTAGCTCCAGCCCTGTAATACAGCGTTCCTCCGCTGAAGCTGGAGATGCGCTGTCCTCCTGGCATTCTGTCACACCCGGGCTGTCCGAAATATTGTGATGATGTGGGGGGATTGCATGTTGTAGGGTGTTTTTCTTTTGCATGTTTGTGGTGCTACCTGTTTGTTGCATGCTTTCTATGGACACACCCCCCTTGTAACATAGCGCGCCGATCCACCACACCTGCTCCTCATCAGGAGGGACTTATAAAAGTCCTGAGGAGGAAAGCCAAAGGCAGTCGCACACCGACAGCAGGCGCATGCACGCGGGGCGCGAGTGGGACGCCGGGACCGCCAGACGTCGGGAAGACTCGCTGTGATCGGGACACACACTCTGAGAGCGCTGGGCGCTGGGACCATCAGTCTGCAGAGCGATCGACACGCAAGGGCAGGGCAGGGACCCTGCCTGTGTGTAAGTAGCCGAACGGGCTTCAGCAGACTGGTGGAAATAGGTGGGAGGGCTAGTGGCAGCCTGCATCAGGAATTGCTTTTCGTGCTGCCGCTTGCCTGTTTCCACAGATTCCAGCGTGTCCAGGAGAGCCAGCTGGAGGTGACGCGGAGGAGTGCCGGTCACAAACCCCAGAGGCGGAACGGAGCCCGCCCCCCAGGTCTTTGTGTGTATGACTGGAGGGATCCTCGGAACAGCGTCGGGGGAAGAGAGACGTCTCCTGGTTTGGGATCAGTGATTCCCCCCTTTGAGCTGCATTTTTAAACCAGTTTTAACTGTTCTTTGGACTTTTAGGTCTCTTTTATCCTTTTTAACTGTTCCTGGGATTTTTATCGTGTTTTACTGTTTTAATCCGTGCCTAGAATTTTTAGACGCATTTTATGCTTGTTTTAAGTGTCTTTTAACTGGAACTTTTTGGCCATTCATATGTTTTTTCCATCGGAATAAATTGTCATTGTGGCCAAGAATTTGGGTCCTTTTTGGTGGTGTGCGTCCGCTCTCCCCAGATCATTCCTCTAGCCCTTCAATACCCTCATTCAATTTTTTGTTGTTTACCCCATCTTTCAACCCTCCAGGCCTTACAATATGATCCAGCCCCGAACTACCTGAAGCTGTGGGGTCAGCGTCCGTGTCCGCCTCATCCCCATCTCCCTCGCTGTCGTATTCATTATCGAACTCCTCCTCCTCCTCCTCGTGAAGAACCTCCCCGCCGCGGTTCTCCTCTCTATCGGAGCTTTCCTCCTCCTGGGAGCTGTCCAGTGCTGAAATTCGGGAAGGTGGCGCCCGTGCTGCCGGTCTGGGAGCAGAGGGTGAAGTTATCCCCACAATCTGAGGGAGAAATTCCTCACGCGCCACGAAGGGGTTGCGGCGGGTCGCCGTTCGCGGTCCACGCTGCTTCTCGGCAGCGGCTGCTGGAACTGCATCTGGAGGCCAAGCTGGTGTCATGTCCGTCATAGTTCCAACTGATCGGTTTGTGGCCTCGTAACATTCAGCTTGAATGCTCATGGAGACCCGCTCAGGTTGACGGGTCCTCTTTTTTCTTCCTCCTGATGTGCGCGGCCCCCGGCGGCTATCAGACCCTGCCGGGGGGTGGTGTCGTAGCCGCTGGACTTCGCCGCTCCGAGTCTGATCTGCAGGTGATGATCAGGGCCTCTGCCTGATCGAGAACATCCTGCGTGATCCGAGGTAGATTTCTGCAAGCCCATCGTGTCGCCACGATGAAGGCTTCCCTCCAATCTCGGGTTAAATCACCGGGGAGATCCTGTAAAAGTTTCTCCAGCCTCTTTTGGTAGTGATCCTGGAGGATCTGCAGTGTGTTCTGTCCCCAGTTTTTTGCGTTGCCCTCAATGAGGTCTAACACATCATCCGTGGGATCAGCGGGTTTAATCAGTGAGGTTAATGAGTCCACTATGCGAGCGATCATCAGAGGTTCTGGTCTGTCCGGCGTGATGGTCACGTTTTGTAAGTGATGCACCATCTTAATTACAGCATGTAATTTGCGGATAAGCTGTCCAAGTCTTTCATCTGCAGGTCGCCGGAGGTCCTGCCTAACATCTGCTGGGGGTCCAAATCTTGTCGCTCGTCTGGTAGGTGAGCCCCGGACCGCTGCTGCATAAGAGCGGGGCTGTGGAAAATAAGGCCGGGACCCGTCGTACATAGGAGGCGCAGGCCAGTTAGGATTTGAAGGTGAAGCCCTACTCCAGCCAAAATTTGGGAACCTTGGCGCCCTCTTCCAGCCGGAGACGGGAAATGCACGGTCCATCCTATGGTCCGGTCGGCCCCGGTAATTAAAGCTGAGCGCACGGGGATTTCTGTAGTGTCTCCTCCCGTAGCGCACCGTGGTCCAAGCACCTCCATCCTCCTCTCCGTCGTAGAAGTGCATGGCAGGTGTTACGGTTTTTCCACCAGGCAAGAATGTAATCAAAAATAGAAAAACTTGCAAACTTTGAAAAAAGAAAAAAGCGGGACAACCACTTAAATGAGTGTTTTTATTCACAAAAATGTAAAAAAATAAATAAATAAACAATACAAAATTAGAATAAAGTGTGCTCGCTACGCGTTTCGGCAAATTCTGCCTTCATCAGGCTCTATGCACACCACAACAGCTACAACTTGGCTGGACAGGCGTAAAAGTGAAGTGAGAGACAAAAGGTGGCTGTTTTCTTCACACTGTCTTACCGAGGAGCACGCGTCGGCCTCATGGGCCCTGCGTGTCCTGAGCCATGGGCCCTGTGCGTTCTAAGCCCCTCCCCTGCATGCATACTGCTAACCAGGCAAAAAGACACGTGAAACAAAACCTTTTCCTTCCAACCATGTTATTGCTTTATGTTTAAGATTATTTAAATTTCTAATAACTGATTAAGGGTTGGGATTAGGGTTCAGATTAAACTAAAGGTTAGGGTTAGAAACAGGACCAGGGGTAGGGTTAAAGTAATAATAATAATCATCATAAAACAGTAATAAGAACCATAAGAACAATAGCCATAATAACAGTAACAATGATAACAAAATCTCTCACACTGTTCACCATAAAGAAAAACCCTGGGTCATGAGAAAATGCTCCACCAGTGGGTTATGCACCTATCCATTATGAGCAATATTATATTTATGTTGTCACTTTCTTGTGCTAACAAAAGTTTCGGTTTGTCCCACCAAATGTTAATCCCACAAAGAACAGGAAACATGATTAATACAGTCTTGTGTTTTGGGTCTGTATTTTTTTAAAAAGTTATCTATGGAAATAAAAGTTAAACCGTTTTTGAGGAGGTCACCTTGTTGTTCTGTCAGGGCATCACTTTTCAGTCAAAACCATGATATTGTGGGGCCATAAAGGGCTGTCCCCTTACACACTCTACCCTGAATGGACTTAGTGGGTATTCCACTTTAAAAAATACCTCCAATGTTCCAACATTGCTCTGGCCGTGTCCTCGGTCCAGTGAATTGCATCTTTTTCTGTTGCAAAATGCGAGTCCTCCAGCAGGGGGATGTGTCTCATATTTTTTTTTAATATGCTGATTTAGTAGTTTCATGTTGTTCTGCTCCATTGCAGATAAGTTACCAGAAAAATTAACCAAGGGAACCCAGATGACAGCAGATGGAAATCTGTGTTTAGCCATCTTCAGAGCCCGCTGGAGCTGTTTAACTGCAGTTTCTTTAATGTTCTGACCTTTGGCGTTAATGCCGGCTGCAATGACCACATTCTGAACCACCAAATCCCACGGAACGTGGGCTATCTCAAATAAAGCCTGCATGTGGCGAAAATTAGCACCTGGACACCTCTCAATCTGTAGATCTGGGATGGAATATTCAGGGATTCTGGATAAATTTGAGTCACCAACAATAAGACACCTTTTCTCCACTTCCAGAAACCAGTCAATCAATTCTCTGTTTGTTTCAGGGTGACGCTTTACCTTGAAAACCTGCCGCTCTGGGGCAGGTAAGTCAACACGGGCTACTGGTGGCTCAGCACCGTCACCTGCTAGCTCCAGCCCTGTAATACAGCGTTCCTCCGCTGAAGCTGGAGATGCGCTGTCCTCCTGGCATTCTGTCACACCCGGGCTGTCCGAAATATGATCCAGCCCCGAACTACCTGAAGCTGGGGGGTCAGCATCCGTGTCCGCCTCATCCCCATCTTCCTCGCTGTCGTATTCATTATCGAACTCCTCCTCCTCCTCCTCGTGAAGAACCTCCCCGCCGCGGTTCTCCTCTCTATCGGAGCTTTCCTCCTCCTGGGAGCTGTCCAGTGCTGAAATTCGGGAAGGTGGCGCCCGTGCTGCCGGTCTGGGAGCAGAGGGTGAAGTTATCCCCACAATCTGAGGGAGAAATTCCTCACGCGCCACGAAGGGGTTGCGGCGGGTCGCCGTTCGCGGTCCACGCTGCTTCTCGGGAGCGGCTGCTGGAACTGCATCTGGAGGCCAAGCTGGTCTCATGTCCGTCATAGTTCCAACTGATCGGTTTGTGGCCTCGTAACATTCAGCTTGAATGCTCATGGAGACCCGCTCAGTTTGACGGGTCCTCTTTTTTCTTCCTCCTGATGTGCGCGGCCCCCGGCGGCTATCAGACCCTGCCGGGGGTGGTGTCCTAGCCGCTGGACTTCGCCGCTCCGAGTCTGATCTGCAGGTGATGATCAGGGCCTCTGCCTGATCGAGAACATCCTGCGTGATCCGAGGTAGATTTCTGCAAGCCCATCGTGTCGCCACGATGAATGCTTCCCTCCAATCTCGGGTTAAATCACCGGGGAGATCCTGTAAAAGTTTCTCCAGCCTCTTTTGGTAGTGATCCTGGAGGATCTGCAGTGTGTTCTGTCCCCAGTTTTTTGCGTTGCCCTCAATGAGGTCTAACACATCATCCGTGGGATCAGCGGGTTTAATCAGTGAGGTTAATGAGTCCACTATGCGAGCGATCATCAGAGGTTCTGGTCTGTCCGGCGTGATGGTCACGTTTTGTAAGTGATGCACCATCTTAATTACAGCATGTAATTTGCGGATAAGCTGTCCAAGTCTTTCATCTGCAGGTCGCCGGAGGTAATGCCTAACATCTGCTGGGGGTCCAAATCTTGTCGCTCGTCTGGTAGGTGAGCCCCGGACCGCTGCTGCATAAGAGCGGGCCTGTGGAAAATAAGGCCGGGACCCGTCGTACATAGGAGGCGCAGGCCAGTTAGGATTTGAAGGTGAAGCCCTACTCCAGCCAAAATTTGGGAACCTTGGCGCCCTCTTCCAGCCGGAGACGGGAAATGCACGGTCCATCCTATGGTCCTGTCGGCCCCGGTAATTAAAGCTGAGCGCACGGGGATTTCTGTAGTGTCTCCTCCCGTAGCGCACCGTGGTCCAAGCACCTCCATCTTCCTCTCCGTCGTAGAAGTGCATGGCAGGTGTTACGGTTTTCCACCAGGCAAGAATGTAATCAAAAATAGAAAAACTTGCAAACTTTGAAAAAAGAAAAAAGCGGGACAACCACTTAAATGAGTGTTTTATTCAAAAAAAATGTAAAAAAATAAATAAACAATACAAAATTAGAATAAAGTGTGCTCGCTACGCGTTTCGGCAAATTCTGCCTTCATCAGGCTCTATGCACACCACAACAGCTACAACTTGGCTGGACAGGCGTAAAAGTGAAGTGAGAGACAAAAGGTGGCTGTTTTCTTCACACTGTCTTACCAAGGAGCACGCGTCGGCCTCATGGGCCCTGCGTGTCCTGAGCCATGGGCCCTGTGCGTTCTAAGCCCCTCCCCTGCATGCATACTGCTAACCAGGCAAAAAGACACGTGAAACAAAACCTTTTCCTTCCAACCATGTTATTGCTTTATGTTTAAGATTATTTAAATTTCTAATAACTGATTAAGGGTTGGGATTAGGGTTCAGATTAAACTAAAGGTTAGGGTTAGAAACAGGACCAGGGGTAGGGTTAAAGTAATAATAATAATCATCATAAAACAGTAATAAGAACCATAAGAACAATAGCCATAATAACAGTAACAATGATAACAAAATCTCTCACACTGTTCACCATAAAGAAAAACCCTGGGTCATGAGAAAATGCTCCACCAGTGGGCTATGCACCTATCCATTATGAGCAATATTATATTTATGTTGTCACTTTCTTGTGCTAACAAAAGTTTCGGTTTGTCCCACCAAATGTTAATCCCACAAAGAACAGGAAACATGATTAATACAGTCTTGTGTTTTGGGTCTGATTTTTTTAAAAAGTTATCTATGGAAATAAAAGTTAAGCCGTTTTTGAGGAGGTCACCTTGTTGTTCTGTCAGGGCATCACTTTTCAGTCAAAACCATGATATTGTGGGGCCATAAAGGGCTGTCCCCTTACACACTCTACCCTGAATGGACTTAGTGGGTATTCCACTTTAAAAAATACCTCCAATGTTCCAACATTGCTCTGGCCGTGTCCTCGGTCCAGTGAATTGCATCTTTTTCTGTTGCAAAATGCGAGTCCTCCAGCAGGGGGATGTGTCTCATATTTCTTTTTTAATATGCTGATTTAGTAGTTTCATGTTGTTCTGCTCCATTGCAGATAAGTTACCAGAAAAATTAACCAAGGGAACCCAGATGACAGCAGATGGAAATATGTGTTTAGCCATCTTCAGAGCCCGCTGGAGCTGTTTAACTGCAGTTTCTTTAATGTTCTGACCTTTGGCGTTAATGCCGGCTGCAATGACCACATTCTGAACCACCAAATCCCACGGAACGTGGGCTATCTCAAATAAAGCCTGCATGTGGCGAAAATTAGCACCTGGATAACTCTCAATCTGTAGATCTGGGATGGAATATTCAGGGATTCTGGATAAATTTGAGTCACCAACAATAAGACACCTTTTCTCCACTTCCAGAAACCAGTCAATCAATTCTCTGTTTGTTTCAGGGTGACGCTTTGCCTTGAAAACCTGCCGCTCTGGGGCAGGTAAGTCAACACGGGCTACTGGTGGCTCAGCACCGTCACCTGCTAGCTCCAGCCCTGTAATACAGCGTTCCTCCGCTGAAGCTGGAGATGCGCTGTCCTCCTGGCATTCTGTCACACCCGGGCTGTCCGAAATATTGTGATGATGTGGGGGGATTGCATGTTGTAGGGTGTTTTTCTTTTGCATGTTTGTGGTGCTACCTGTTTGTTGCATGCTTTCTATGGACACACCCCCCTTGTAACATAGCGCGCCGATCCACCGCACCTGCTCCTCATCAGGAGGGACTTATAAAAGTCCTGAGGAGGAAAGCCAAAGGCAGTCGCACACCGACAGCAGGCGCATGCACGCGGGGCGCGAGTGGGACGCCGGGACCGCCAGACGTCGGGAAGACTCGCTGTGATCGGGACACACACTCTGAGAGCGCTGGGCGCTGGGACCATCAGTCTGCAGAGCGATCGACACGCAAGGGCAGGGCAGGGACCCTGCCTGTGTGTAAGTAGCCGAACGGGCTTCAGCAGACTGGTGGAAATAGGTGGGAGGGCTAGTGGCAGCCTGCATCAGGAATTGCTTTTCGTGCTGCCGCTTGCCTGTTTCCACAGATTCCAGCGTGTCCAGGAGAGCCAGCTGGAGGTGACGCGGAGGAGTGCCGGTCACAAACCCCAGAGGCGGAACGGAGCCCGCCCCCCAGGTCTTTGTGTGTATGACTGGAGGGATCCTCGGAACAGCGTCGGGGGAAGAGAGACGTCTCCTGGTTTGGGATCAGTGATTCCCCCCTTTGAGCTGCATTTTTAAACCAGTTTTAACTGTTCTTTGGACTTTTAGGTCTCTTTTATCCTTTTTCAACTGTTCCTGGGATTTTTATCGTGTTTTACTGTTTTAATCCGTGCCTAGAATTTTTAGACGCATTTTATGCTTGTTTTAAGTGTCTTTTAACTGGAACTTTTTGGCCATTCATATGTTTTTTCCATCAGAATAAATTGTCATTGTGGCCAAGAATTTGGGTCCTCTTTGGTGGTGTGCGTGCGCTCTCCCCAGATCATTCCTCTAGCCCTTCAATACCCTCATTCAATTTTTTGTTGTTTACCCCATCTTTCAACCCTCCAGGCCTTACAATATGATCCAGCCCCGAACTACCTGAAGCTGGGGGGTCAGCGTCCGTGTCCGCCTCATCCCCATCTTCCTCGCTGTCGTATTCATTATCGAACTCCTCCTCCTCCTCCTCCTCGTGAAGAACCTCCCCGCCGCGGTTCTCCTCTCTATCGGAGCTTTCCTCCTCCTGGGAGCTGTCCAGTGCTGAAATTCGGGAAGGTGGCGCCCGTGCTGCCGGTCTGGGAGCAGAGGGTGAAGTTATCCCCACAATCTGAGGGAGAAATTCCTCACGCGCCACGAAGGGGTTGCGGCGGGTCGCCGTTCGCGG
The DNA here is from genome assembly GCF_053564925.1 of Oryzias latipes. Taxonomy (NCBI): domain Eukaryota; kingdom Metazoa; phylum Chordata; class Actinopteri; order Beloniformes; family Adrianichthyidae; genus Oryzias; species Oryzias latipes. The sequence continues at coordinate 30,430,234 of NC_136255.1, forward strand.
TCCACGCTGCTTCTCGGCAGCGGCTGCTGGAACTGCATCTGGAGGCCAAGCTGGTCTCATGTCCGTCATAGTTCCAACTGATCGGTTTGTGGCCTCGTAACATTCAGCTTGAATGCTCATGGAGACCCGCTCAGGTTGACGGGTCCTCTTTTTTCTTCCTCCTGATGTGCGCGGCCCCCGGCGGCTATCAGACCCTGCCGGGGGGTGGTGTCGTAGCCGCTGGACTTCGCCGCTCCGAGTCTGATCTGCAGGTGATGATCAGGGCCTCTGCCTGATCGAGAACATCCTGCGTGATCCGAGGTAGATTTCTGCAAGCCCATCGTGTCGCCACGATGAAGGCTTCCCTCCAATCTCGGGTTAAATCACCGGGGAGATCCTGTAAAAGTTTCTCCAGCCTCTTTTGGTAGTGATCCTGGAGGATCTGCAGTGTGTTCTGTCCCCAGTTTTTTGCGTTGCCCTCAATGAGGTCTAACACATCATCCGTGGGATCAGCGGGTTTAATCAGTGAGGTTAATGAGTCCACTATGCGAGCGATCATCAGAGGTTCTGGTCTGTCCGGCGTGATGGTCACGTTTTGTAAGTGATGCACCATCTTAATTACAGCATGTAATTTGCGGATAAGCTGTCCAAGTCTTTCATCTGCAGGTCGCCGGAGGTCCTGCCTAACATCTGCTGGGGGTCCAAATCTTGTCGCTCGTCTGGTAGGTGAGCCCCGGACCGCTGCTGCATAAGAGCGGGGCTGTGGAAAATAAGGCCGGGACCCGTCGTACATAGGAGGCGCAGGCCAGTTAGGATTTGAAGGTGAAGCCCTACTCCAGCCAAAATTTGGGAACCTTGACGCCCTCTTCCAGCCGGAGACGGGAAATGCACGGTCCATCCTATGGTCCGGTCGGCCCCGGTAATTAAAGCTGAGCGCACGGGGATTTCTGTAGTGTCTCCTCCCGTAGCGCACCGTGGTCCAAGCACCTCCATCCTCCTCTCCGTCGTAGAAGTGCATGGCAGGTGTTACGGTTTTCCACCAGGCAAGAATGTAATCAAAAATAGAAAAACTTGCAAACTTTGAAAAAAGAAAAAAAGAAAAAAGCGGGACAACCACTTAAATGAGTGTTTTTATTCACAAAAATGTAAAAAAATAAATAAATAAACAATACAAAATTAGAATAAAGTGTGCTCGCTACGCGTTTCGGCAAATTCTGCCTTCATCAGGCTCTATGCACACCACAACAGCTACAACTTGGCTGGACAGGTGTAAAAGTGAAGTGAGAGACAAAAGGTGGCTGTTTTATTCACACTGTCTTACCAAGGAGCACGCGTCGGCCTCATGGGCCCTGCGTGTCCTGAGCCATGGGCCCTGTGCGTTCTAAGCCCCTCCCCTGCATGCATACTGCTAACCAGGCAAAAAGACACGTGAAACAAAACCTTTTCCTTCCAACCATGTTATTGCTTTATGTTTAAGATTATTTAAATGTCTAATAACTGATTAAGGGTTGGGATTAGGGTTCAGATTAAACTAAAGGTTAGGGTTAGAAACAGGACCAGGGGTAGGGTTAAAGTAATAATAATAATCATCATAAAACAGTAATAAGAACCATAAGAACAATAGCCATAATAACAGTAACAATGATAACAAAATCTCTCACACTGTTCACCATAAAGAAAAACCCTGGGTCATGAGAAAATGCTCCACCAGTGGGTTATGCACCTATCCATTATGAGCAATATTATATTTATGTTGTCACTTTCTTGTGCTAACAAAAGTTTCGGTTTGTCCCACCAAATGTTAATCCCGCAAAGAACAGGAAACATGATTAATACAGTCTTGTGTTTTGGGTCTGTATTTTTTTAAAAAGTTATCTATGGAAATAAAAGTTAAACCGTTTTTGAGGAGGTCACCTTGTTGTTCTGTCAGGGCATCACTTTTCAGTCAAAACCATGATATTGTGGGGCCATAAAGGGCTGTCCCCTTACACACTCTACCCTGAATGGACTTAGTGGGTATTCCACTTTAAAAAATACCTCCAATGTTCCAACATTGCTCTGGCCGTGTCCTCGGTCCAGTGAATTGCATCTTTTTCTGTTGCAAAATGCGAGTCCTCCAGCAGGGGGATGTGTCTCATATTTTTTTTTAATATGCTGATTTAGTAGTTTCATGTTGTTCTGCTCCATTGCAGATAAGTTACCAGAAAAATTAACCAAGGGAACCCAGATGACAGCAGATGGAAATCTGTGTTTAGCCATCTTCAGAGCCCGCTGGAGCTGTTTAACTGCAGTTTCTTTAATGTTCTGACCTTTGGCGTTAATGCCGGCTGCAATGACCACATTCTGAACCACCAAATCCCACGGAACGTGGGCTATCTCAAATAAAGCCTGCATGTGGCGAAAATTAGCACCTGGACACCTCTCAATCTGTAGATCTGGGATGGAATATTCAGGGATTCTGGATAAATTTGAGTCACCAACAATAAGACACCTTTTCTCCACTTCCAGAAACCAGTCAATCAATTCTCTGTTTGTTTCAGGGTGACGCTTTACCTTGAAAACCTGCCGCTCTGGGGCAGGTAAGTCAACACGGGCTACTGGTGGCTCAGCACCGTCACCTGCTAGCTCCAGCCCTGTAATACAGCGTTCCTCCGCTGAAGCTGGAGATGCGCTGTCCTCCTGGCATTCTGTCACACCCGGGCTGTCCGAAATATTGTGATGATGTGGGGGGATTGCATGTTGTAGGGTGTTTTTCTTTTGCATGTTTGTGGTGCTACCTGTTTGTTGCATGCTTTCTATGGACACACCCCCCTTGTAACATAGCGCGCCGATCCACCGCACCTGCTCCTCATCAGGAGGGACTTATAAAAGTCCTGAGGAGGAAAGCCAAAGGCAGTCGCACACCGACAGCAGGCGCATGCACGCGGGGCGCGAGTGGGACGCCGGGACCGCCGGACATCGGGACCGCCAGATGTTGGGAAGACTCGCTGTGATCGGGACACACACTCTGAGAGCGCTGGGCGCTGGGACCATCAGTCTGCAGAGCGATCGACACGCAAGGGCAGGGCAGGGACCCTGCCTGTGTGTAAGTAGCCGAACGGGCTTCAGCAGACTGGTGGAAATAGGTGGGAGGGCTAGTGGCAGCCTGCATCAGGAATTGCTTTTCGTGCTGCCGCTTGCCTGTTTCCACAGATTCCAGCGTGTCCAGGAGAGCCAGCTGGAGGTGACGCGGAGGAGTTCCGGTCACAAACCCCAGAGGCGGAACGGAGCCCGCCCCCCAGGTCTTTGTGTGTATGACTGGAGGGATCCTCGGAACAGCGTCGGGGGAAGAGAGACGTCTCCTGGTTTGGGATCAGTGATTCCCCCCTTTGAGCTGCATTTTTAAACCAGTTTTAACTGTTCTTTGGACTTTTAGGTCTCTTTTATCCTTTTTCAACTGTTCCTGGGATTTTTATCGTGTTTTACTGTTTTAATCCGTGCCTAGAATTTTTAGACGCATTTTATGCTTGTTTTAAGTGTCTTTTAACTGGAACTTTTTGGCCATTCATATGTTTTTTCCATCGGAATAAATTGTCATTGTGGCCAAGAATTTGGGTCCTCTTTGGTGGTGTGCGTGCGCTCTCCCCAGATCATTCCTCTAGCCCTTCAATACCCTCATTCAATTTTTTGTTGTTTACCCCATCTTTCAACCCTCCAGGCCTTACAATATGATCCAGCCCCGAACTACCTGAAGCTGGGGGGTCAGCGTCCGTGTCCGCCTCATCCCCATCTTCCTCGCTGTCGTATTCATTATCGAACTCCTCCTCCTCCTCGTGAAGAACCTCCCCGCCGCGGTTCTCCTCTCTATCGGAGCTTTCCTCCTCCTGGGAGCTGTCCAGTGCTGAAATTCGGGAAGGTGGCGCCCGTGCTGCCGGTCTGGGAGCAGAGGGTGAAGTTATCCCCACAATCTGAGGGAGAAATTCCTCACGCGCCACGAAGGGGTTGCGGCGGGTCGCCGTTCGCGGTCCACGCTGCTTCTCGGCAGCGGCTGCTGGAACTGCATCTGGAGGCCAAGCTGGTCTCATGTCCGTCATAGTTCCAACTGATCGGTTTGTGGCCTCGTAACATTCAGATTGGATGCTCATGGAGACCCGCTCAGGTTGACGGGTCCTCTTTTTTCTTCCTCCTGATGTGCGCGGCCCCCGGCGGCTATCAGACCCTGCCGGGGGTGGTGTCGTAGCCGCTGGACTTCGCCGCTCCGAGTCTGATCTGCAGGTGATGATCAGGGCCTCTGCCTGATCGAGAACATCCTGCGTGATCCGAGGTAGATTTCTGCAAGCCCATCGTGTCGCCACGATGAAGGCTTCCCTCCAATCTCGGGTTAAATCACCGGGGAGATCCTGTAAAAGTTTCTCCAGCCTCTTTTGGTAGTGATCCTGGAGGATCTGCAGTGTGTTCTGTCCCCAGTTTTTTGCGTTGCCCTCAATGAGGTCTAACACATCATCCGTGGGATCAGCGGGTTTAATCAGTGAGGTTAATGAGTCCACTATGCGAGCGATCATCAGAGGTTCTGGTCTGTCCGGCGTGATGGTCACGTTTTGTAAGTGATGCACCATCTTAATTACAGCATGTAATTTGCGGATAAGCTGTCCAAGTCTTTCATCTGCAGGTCGCCGGAGGTCCTGCCTAACATCTGCTGGGGGTCCAAATCTTGTCGCTCGTCTGGTAGGTGAGCCCCGGACCGCTGCTGCATAAGAGCGGGGCTGTGGAAAATAAGGCCGGGACCCGGTCGTACATAGGAGGCGCAGGCCAGTTAGGATTTGAAGGTGAAGCCCTACTCCAGCCAAAATTTGGGAACCTTGGCGCCCTCTTCCAGCCGGAGACGGGAAATGCACGGTCCATCCTATGGTCCGGTCGGCCCCGGTAATTAAAGCTGAGCGCACGGGGATTTCTGTAGTGTCTCCTCCCGTAGCGCACCGTGGTCCAAGCACCTCCATCCTCCTCTCCGTCGTAGAAGTGCATGGCAGGTGTTACGGGTTTTCCACCAGGCAAGAATGTAATCAAAAATAGAAAAACTTGCAAACTTTGAAAAAAGAAAAAAAGAAAAAAGCGGGACAACCACTTAAATGAGTGTTTTTATTCACAAAAATGTAAAAAAATAAATAAATAAACAATACAAAATTAGAATAAAGTGTGCTCGCTACGCGTTTCGGCAAATTCTGCCTTCATCAGGCTCTATGCACACCACAACAGCTACAACTTGGCTGGACAGGCGTAAAAGTGAAGTGAGAGACAAAAGGTGGCTGTTTTATTCACACTGTCTTACCAAGGAGCACGCGTCGGCCTCATGGGCCCTGCGTGTCCTGAGCCATGGGCCCTGTGCGTTCTAAGCCCCTCCCCTGCATGCATACTGCTAACCAGGCAAAAAGACACGTGAAACAAAACCTTTTCCTTCCAACCATGTTATTGCTTTATGTTTAAGATTATTTAAATTTCTAATAACTGATTAAGGGTTGGGATTAGGGTTCAGATTAAACTAAAGGTTAGGGTTAGAAACAGGACCAGGGGTAGGGTTAAAGTAATAATAATAATCATCATAAAACAGTAATAAGAACCATAAGAACAATAGCCATAATAACAGTAACAATGATAACAAAATCTCTCACACTGTTCACCATAAAGAAAAACCCTGGGTCATGAGAAAATGCTCCACCAGTGGGCTATGCACCTATCCATTATGAGCAATATTATATTTATGTTGTCACTTTCTTGTGCTAACAAAAGTTTCGGTTTGTCCCACCAAATGTTAATCCCACAAAGAACAGGAAACATGATCAATACAGTCTTGTGTTTTGGGTCTGTATTTTTTTTAAAAAGTTATCTATGGAAATAAAAGTTAAACCGTTTTTGAGGAGGTCACCTTGTTGTTCTGTCAGGGCATCACTTTTCAGTCAAAACCATGATATTGTGGGGCCATAAAGGGCTGTCCCCTTACACACTCTACCCTGAATGGACTTAGTGGGTATTCCACTTTAAAAAATACCTCCAATGTTCCAACATTGCTCTGGCCGTGTCCTCGGTCCAGTGAATTGCATCTTTTTCTGTTGCAAAATGCGAGTCCTCCAGCAGGGGGATGTGTCTCATATTTCTTTTTTAATATGCTGATTTAGTAGTTTCATTTTGTTCTGCTCCATTGCAGATAAGTTACCAGAAAAATTAACCAAGGGAACCCAGATGACAGCAGATGGAAATCTGTGTTTAGCCATCTTCAGAGCCCGCTGGAGCTGTTTAACTGCAGTTTCTTTAATGTTCAGACCTTTGGCGTTAATGCCGGCTGCAATGACCACATTCTGAACCACCAAATCCCACGGAACGTGGGCTATCTCAAATAAAGCCTGCATGTGGCGAAAATTAGCACCTGGACACCTCTCAATCTGTAGATCTGGGATGGAATATTCAGGGATTCTGGATAAATTTGAGTCACCAACAATAAGACACCTTTTCTCCACTTCCAGAAACCAGTCAATCAATTCTCTGTTTGTTTCAGGGTGACGCTTTACCTTGAAAACCTGCCGCTCTGGGGCAGGTAAGTCAACACGGGCTACTGGTGGCTCAGCACCGTCACCTGCTAGCTCCAGCCCTGTAATACAGCGTTCCTCCGCTGAAGCTGGAGATGCGCTGTCCTCCTGGCATTCTGTCACACCCGGGCTGTCCGAAATATTGTGATGATGTGGGGGGATTGCATGTTGTAGGGTGTTTTTCTTTTGCATGTTTGTGGTGCTACCTGTTTGTTGCATGCTTTCTATGGACACACCCCCCTTGTAACATAGCGCGCCGATCCACCGCACCTGCTCCTCATCAGGAGGGACTTATAAAAGTCCTGAGGAGGAAAGCCAAAGGCAGTCGCACACCGACAGCAGGCGCATGCACGCGGGGCGCGAGTGGGACGCCGGGACCGCCAGACGTCGGGAAGACTCGCTGTGATCGGGACACACACTCTGAGAGCGCTGGGCGCTGGGACCATCAGTCTGCAGAGCGATCGACACGCAAGGGCAGGGCAGGGACCCTGCCTGTGTGTAAGTAGCCGAACGGGCTTCAGCAGACTGGTGGAAATAGGTGGGAGGGCTAGTGGCAGCCTGCATCAGGAATTGCTTTTCGTGCTGCCGCTTGCCTGTTTCCACAGATTCCAGCGTGTCCAGGAGAGCCAGCTGGAGGTGACGCGGAGGAGTGCCGGTCACAAACCCCAGAGGCGGAACGGAGCCCGCCCCCCAGGTCTTTGTGTGTATGACTGGAGGGATCCTCGGAACAGCGTCGGGGGAAGAGAGACGTCTCCTGGTTTGGGATCAGTGATTCCCCCCTTTGAGCTGCATTTTTAAACCAGTTTTAACTGTTCTTTGGACTTTTAGGTCTCTTTTATCCTTTTTCAACTGTTCCTGGGATTTTTATCGTGTTTTACTGTTTTAATCCGTGCCTAGAATTTTTAGACGCATTTTATGCTTGTTTTAAGTGTCTTTTAACTGGAACTTTTTGGCCATTCATGTGTTTTTTCCATCGGAATAAATTGTCATTGTGGCCAAGAATTTGGGTCCTCTTTGGTGGTGTGCGTGCGCTCTCCCCAGATCATTCCTCTAGCCCTTCAATACCCTCATTCAATTTTTTGTTGTTTACCCCATCTTTCAACCCTCCAGGCCTTACAATATGATCCAGCCCCGAACTACCTGAAGCTGGGGGGTCAGCGTCCGTGTCCGCCTCATCCCCATCTTCCTCGCTGTCGTATTCATTATCGAACTCCTCCTCCTCCTCCTCCTCGTGAAGAACCTCCCCGCCGCGGTTCTCCTCTCTATCGGAGCTTTCCTCCTCCTGGGAGCTGTCCAGTGCTGAAATTCGGGAAGGTGGCGCCCGTGCTGCCGGTCTGGGAGCAGAGGGTGAAGTTATCCCCACAATCTGAGGGAGAAATTCCTCACGCGCCACGAAGGGGTGGCGGCGGGTCGCCGTTCGCGGTCCACGCTGCTTCTCGGCAGAGGCTGCTGGAACTGCATCTGGAGGCCAAGCTGGTCTCATGTCCGTCATAGTTCCAACTGATCGGTTTGTGGCCTCGTAACATTCAGCTTGAATGCTCATGGAGACCCGCTCAGGTTGACGGGTCCTCTTTTTTCTTCCTCCTGATGTGCGCGGCCCCCGGCGGCTATCAGACCCTGCCGGGGGGTGATGTCCTAGCCGCTGGACTTCGCCGCTCCGAGTCTGATCTGCAGGTGATGATCAGGGCCTCTGCCTGATCGAGAACATCCTGCGTGATCCGAGGTAGATTTCTGCAAGCCCATCGTGTCGCCACGATGAAGGCTTCCCTCCAATCTCGGGTTAAATCACCGGGGAGATCCTGTAAAAGTTTCTCCAGCCTCTTTTGGTAGTGATCCTGGAGGATCTGCAGTGTGTTCTGTCCCCAGTTTTTTGCGTTGCCCTCAATGAGGTCTAACACATCATCCGTGGGATCAGCGGGTTTAATCAGTGAGGTTAATGAGTCCACTATGCGAGCGATCATCAGAGGTTCTGGTCTGTCCGGCGTGATGGTCACGTTTTGTAAGTGATGCACCATCTTAATTACAGCATGTAATTTGCGGATAAGCTGTCCAAGTCTTTCATCTGCAGGTCGCCGGAGGTCCTGCCTAACATCTGCTGGGGGTCCAAATCTTGTCGCTCGTCTGGTAGGTGAGCCCCGGACCGCTGCTGCATAAGAGCGGGGCTGTGGAAAATAAGGCCGGGACCCGTCGTACATAGGAGGCGCAGGCCAGTTAGGATTTGAAGGTGAAGCCCTACTCCAGCCAAAATTTGGGAACCTTGGCGCCCTCTTCCAGCCGGAGACGGGAAATGCACGGTCCATCCTATGGTCCGGTCGGCCCCGGTAATTAAAGCTGAGCGCACGGGGATTTCTGTAGTGTCTCCTCCCGTAGCGCACCGTGGTCCAAGCACCTCCATCCTCCTCTCCGTCGTAGAAGTGCATGGCAGGTGTTACGGTTTTTCCACCAGGCAAGAATGTAATCAAAAATAGAAAAACTTGCAAACTTTGAAAAAAGAAAAAAAGAAAAAAGCGGGACAACCACTTAAATGAGTGTTTTTATTCACAAAAATGTAAAAAAATAAATAAATAAACAATACAAAATTAGAATAAAGTGTGCTCGCTACGCGTTTCGGCAAATTCTGCCTTCATCAGGCTCTATGCACACCACAACAGCTACAACTTGGCTGGACAGGCGTAAAAGCGAAGTGAGAGACAAAAGGTGGCTGTTTTATTCACACTGTCTTACCAAGGAGCACGCGTCAGCCTCATGGGCCCTGCGTGTCCTGAGCCATGGGCCCTGTGCGTTCTAAGCCCCTCCCCTGCATGCATACTGCTAACCAGGCAAAAAGACACGTGAAACAAAACCTTTTCCTTCCAACCATGTTATTGCTTTATGTTTAAGATTATTTAAATTTCTAATAACTGATTAAGGGTTGGGATTAGGGTTCAGATTAAACTAAAGGTTAGGGTTAGAAACAGGACCAGGGGTAGGGTTAAAGTAATAATAATAATCATCATAAAACAGTAATAAGAACCATAAGAACAATAGCCATAATAACAGTAACAATGATAACAAAATCTCTCACACTGTTCACCATAAAGAAAAACCCTGGGTCATGAGAAAATGCTCCACCAGTGGGTTATGCACCTATCCATTATGAGCAATATTATATTTATGTTGTCACTTTCTTGTGCTAACAAAAGTTTCGGTTTGTCCCACCAAATGTTAATCCCACAAAGAACAGGAAACATGATCAATACAGTCTTGTGTTTTGGGTCTGTATTTTTTTTAAAAAGTTATCTATGGAAATAAAAGTTAAACCGTTTTTGAGGAGGTCACCTTGTTGTTCTGTCAGGGCATCACTTTTCAGTCAAAACCATGATATTGTGGGGCCATAAAGGGCTGTCCCCTTACACACTCTACCCTGAATGGACTTAGTGGGTATTCCACTTTAAAAAATACCTCCAATGTTCCAACATTGCTCTGGCCGTGTCCTCGGTCCAGTGAATTGCATCTTTTTCTGTTGCAAAATGCGAGTCCTCCAGCAGGGGGATGTGTCTCATATTTTTTTTAATATGCTGATTTAGTAGTTTCATGTTGTTCTGCTCCATTGCAGATAAGTTACCAGAAAAATTAACCAAGGGAACCCAGATGACAGCAGATGGAAATCTGTGTTTAGCCATCTTCAGAGCCCGCTGGAGCTGTTTAACTGCAGTTTCTTTAATGTTCTGACCTTTGGCGTTAATGCCGGCTGCAATGACCACATTCTGAACCACCAAATCCCACGGAACGTGGGCTATCTCAAATAAAGCCTGCATGTGGCGAAAATTAGCACCTGGACACCTCTCAATCTGTAGATCTGGGATGGAATATTCAGGGATTCTGGATAAATTTGAGTCACCAACAATAAGACACCTTTTCTCCACTTCCAGAAACCAGTCAATCAATTCTCTGTTTGTTTCAGGGTGACGCTTTACCTTGAAAACCTGCCGCTCTGGGGCAGGTAAGTCAACACGGGCTACTGGTGGCTCAGCACCGTCACCTGCTAGCTCCAGCCCTGTAATACAGCGTTCCTCCGCTGAAGCTGGAGATGCGCTGTCCTCCTGGCATTCTGTCACACCCGGGCTGTCCGAAATATTGTGATGATGTGGGGGGATTGCATGTTGTAGGGTGTTTTTCTTTTGCATGTTTGTGGTGCTACCTGTTTGTTGCATGCTTTCTATGGACACACCCCCCTTGTAACATAGCGCGCCGATCCACCGCACCTGCTCCTCATCAGGAGGGACTTATAAAAGTCCTGAGGAGGAAAGCCAAAGGCAGTCGCACACCGACAGCAGGCGCATGCACGCGGGGCGCGAGTGGGACGCCGGGACCGCCAGACGTCGGGACCGCCAGACGTCGGGAAGACTCGCTGTGATCGGGACACACACTCTGAGAGCGCTGGGCGCTGGGACCATCAGTCTGAAGAGCGATGGACACGCAAGGGCAGGGCAGGGACCCTGCCTGTGTGTAAGTAGCCGAACGGGCTTCAGCAGACTGGTGGAAATAGGTGGGAGGGCTAGTGGCAGCCTGCATCAGGAATTGCTTTTCGTGCTGCCGCTTGCCTGTTTCCACAGATTCCAGCGTGTCCAGGAGAGCCAGCTGGAGGTGACGCGGAGGAGTGCCGGTCACAAACCCCAGAGGCGGAACGGAGCCCGCCCCCCAGGTCTTTGTGTGTATGACTGGAGGGATCCTCGGAACAGCGTCGGGGGAAGAGAGACGTCTCCTGGTTTGGGATCAGTGATTCCCCCCTTTGAGCTGCATTTTTAAACCAGTTTAAAACTGTTCTTTGGACTTTTAGGTCTCTTTTATCCTTTTTCAACTGTTCCTGGGATTTTTATCGTGTTTTACTGTTTTAATCCGCGCCTAGAATTTTTAGACGCATTTTATGCTTGTTTTAAGTGTCTTTTAACTGGAACTTTTTGGCCATTCATATGTTTTTTCCAACGGAATAAATTGTCATTGTGGCCAAGAATTTGGGTCCTCTTTGGTGGTGTGCGTGCGCTCTCCCCAGATCATTCCTCTAGCCCTTCAATACCCTCATTCAATTTTTTGTTGTTTACCCCATCTTTCAACCCTCCAGGCCTTACAATATGATCCAGCCCCGAACTACCTGAAGCTGGGGGGTCAGCGTCCGTGTCCGCCTCATCCCCATCTTCCTCGCTGTCGTATTCATTATCGAACTCCTCCTCCTCCTCCTCCTCGTGAAGAACCTCCCCGCCGCGGTTCTCCTCTCTATCGGAGCTTTCCTCCTCCTGGGAGCTGTCCAGTGCTGAAATTCGGGAAGGTGGCGCCCGTGCTGCCGGTCTGGGAGCAGAGGGTGAAGTTATCCCCACAATCTGAGGGAGAAATTCCTCACGCGCCACGAAGGGGTTGCGGCGGGTCGCCGTTCGCGGTCCACGCTGCTTCTCGACAGCGGCTGCTGGAACTGCATCTGGAGGCCAAGCTGGTCTCATGTCCGTCATAGTTCCAACTGATCGGTTTGTGGCCTCGTAACATTCAGCTTGAATGCTCATGGAGACCCGCTCAGGTTGACGGGTCCTCTTTTTTCTTCCTCCTGATGTGCGCGGCCCCCGGCGGCTATCAGACCCTGCCGGGGGGTGGTGTCGTAGCCGCTGGACTTCGCCGCTCCGAGTCTGATCTGCAGGTGATGATCAGGGCCTCTGCCTGATCGAGAACATCCTGCGTGATCCGAGGTAGATTTCTGCAAGCCCATCGTGTCGCCACGATGAAGGCTTCCCTCCAATCTCGGGTTAAATCACCGGGGAGATCCTGTAAAAGTTTCTCCAGCCTCTTTTGGTAGTGATCCTGGAGGATCTGCAGTGTGTTCTGTCCCCAGTTTTTTGCGTTGCCCTCAATGAGGTCTAACACATCATCCGTGGGATCAGCGGGTTTAATCAGTGAGGTTAATGAGTCCACTATGCGAGCGATCATCAGAGGTTCTGGTCTGTCCGGCGTGATGGTCACGTTTTGTAAGTGATGCACCATCTTAATTACAGCATGTAATTTGCGGATAAGCTGTCCAAGTCTTTCATCTGCAGGTCGCCGGAGGTCCTGCCTAACATCTGCTGGGGGTCCAAATCTTGTCGCTCGTCTGGTAGGTGAGCCCCGGACCGCTGCTGCATAAGAGCGGGGCTGTGGAAAATAAGGCCGGGACCCGTCGTACATAGGAGGCGCAGGCCAGTTAGGATTTGAAGGTGAAGCCCTACTCCAGCCAAAATTTGGGAACCTTGGCGCCCTCTTCCAGCCGGAGACGGGAAATGCACGGTCCATCCTATGGTCCGGTCGGCCCCGGTAATTAAAGCTGAGCGCACGGGGATTTCTGTAGTGTCTCCTCCCGTAGCACACCGTGGTCCAAGCACCTCCATCCTCCTCTCCGTCGTATAAGTGCATGGCAGGTGTTTCGGTTTTTCCACCAGGCAAAAATGTAATCAAAAATAGAAAAACTTGCAAACTTTGAAAAAAGAAAAAAAGAAAAAAGCGGGACAACCACTTAAATGAGTGTTTTTATTCACAAAAATGTAAAAAAAAAAAAAAATAAACAATACAAAATTAGAATAAAGTGTGTTCGCTACGCGTTTCGGCAAATTCTGCCTTCATCAGGCTCTATGCACACCACAACAGCTACAACTTGGCTGGACAGGCGTAAAAGTGAAGTGAGAGACAAAAGGTGGCTGTTTTATTCACACTGTCTTACCAAGGAGCACGCGTCGGCCTCATGGGCCCTGCGTGTCCTGAGCCATGGGCCCTGTGCGTTCTAAGCCCCTTCCCTGCATGCATACTGCTAACCAGGCAAAAAGACACGTGAAACAAAACCTTTTCCTTCCAACCATGTTATTGCTTTATGTTTAAGATTATTTAAATGTCTAATAACTGATTAAGGGTTGGGATTAGGGTTCAGATTAAACTAAAGGTTAGGGTTAGAAACAGGACCAGGGGTAGGGTTAAAGTAATAATAATAATCATCATAAAACAGTAATAAGAACCATAAGAACAATAGCCATAATAACAGTAACAATGATAACAAAATCTCTCACACTGTTCACCATAAAGAAAAACCCTGGGTCATGAGAAAATGCTCCACCAGTGGGTTATGCACCTATCCATTATGAGCAATATTATATTTATGTTGTCACTTTCTTGTGCTAACAAAAGTTTCGGTTTGTCCCACCAAATGTTAATCCCGCAAAGAACAGGAAACATGATTAATACAGTCTTGTGTTTTGGGTCTGTATTTTTTTAAAAAGTTATCTATGGAAATAAAAGTTAAACCGTTTTTGAGGAGGTCACCTTGTTGTTCTGTCAGGGCATCACTTTTCAGTCAAAACCATGATATTGTGGGGCCATAAAGGGCTGTCCCCTTACACACTCTACCCTGAATGGACTTAGTGGGTATTCCACTTTAAAAAATACCTCCAATGTTCCAACATTGCTCTGGCCGTGTCCTCGGTCCAGTGAATTGCATCTTTTTCTGTTGCAAAATGCGAGTCCTCCAGCAGGGGGATGTGTCTCATATTTCTTTTTTAATATGCTGATTTAGTAGTTTCATGTTGTTCTGCTCCATTGCAGATAAGTTACCAGAAAAATTAACCAAGGGAACCCAGATGACAGCAGATGGAAATCTGTGTTTAGCCATCTTCAGAGCCCGCTGGAGCTGTTTAACTGCAGTTTCTTTAATGTTCTGACCTTTGGCGTTAATGCCGGCTGCAATGACCACATTCTGAACCACCAAATCCCACGGAACGTGGGCTATCTCAAATAAAGCCTGCATGTGGCGAAAATTAGCACCTGGACACCTCTCAATCTGTAGATCTGGGATGGAATATTCAGGGATTCTGGATAAATTTGAGTCACCAACAATAAGACACCTTTTCTCCACTTCCAGAAACCAGTCAATCAATTCTCTGTTTGTTTCAGGGTGACGCTTTACCTTGAAAACCTGCCGCTCTGGGGCAGGTAAGTCAACACGGGCTACTGGTGGCTCAGCACCGTCACCTGCTAGCTCCAGCCCTGTAATACAGCGTTCCTCCGCTGAAGCTGGAGATGCGCTGTCCTCCTGGCATTCTGTCACACCCGGGCTGTCCGAAATATTGTGATGATGTGGGGGGGATTGCATGTTGTAGGGTGTTTTTCTTTTGCATGTTTGTGGTGCTACCTGTTTGTTGCATGCTTTCTATGGACACACCCCCCTTGTAACATAGCGCGCCGATCCACCGCACCTGCTCCTCATCAGGAGGGACTTATAAAAGTCCTGAGGAGGAAAGCCAAAGGCAGTCGCACACCGACAGCAGGCGCATGCACGCGGGGCGCGAGTGGGACGCCGGGACCGCCAGACGTCGGGACCGCCAGACGTCGGGAAGACTCGCTGTGATCGGGACACACACTCTGAGAGCGCTGGGCGCTGGGACCATCAGTCTGCAGAGCGATCGACACGCAAGGGCAGGGCAGGGACCCTGCCTGTGTGTAAGTAGCCGAACGGGCTTCAGCAGACTGGTGGAAATAGGTGGGAGGGCTAGTGGCAGCCTGCATCAGGAATTGCTTTTCGTGCTGCCGCTTGCCTGTTTCCACAGATTCCAGCGTGTCCAGGAGAGCCAGCTGGAGGTGACGCGGAGGAGTGCCGGTCACAAACCCCAGAGGCGGAACGGAGCCCGCCCCCCAGGTCTTTGTGTGTATGACTGGAGGGATCTTCGGAACAGCGTCGGGGGAAGAGAGACGTCTCCTGGTTTGGGATCAGTGATTCCCCCCTTTGAGCTGCATTTTTAAACCAGTTTTAACTGTTCTTTGGACTTTTAGGTCTCTTTTATCCTTTTTCAACTGTTCCTGGGATTTTTATCGTGTTTTACTGTTTTAATCCGTGCCTAGAATTTTTAGACGCATTTTATGCTTGTTTTAAGTGTCTTTTAACTGGAACTTTTTGGCCATTCATATGTTTTTTCCATCGGAATAAATTGTCATTGTGGCCAAGAATTTGGGTCCTCTTTGGTGGTGTGCGTGCGCTCTCCCCAGATCATTCCTCTAGCCCTCCAATACCCTCATTCAATTTTTTGTTGTTTACCCCATCTTTCAACCCTCCAGGCCTTACAATATGATCCAGCCCCGAACTACCTGAAGCTGGGGGGTCAGCGTCCGTGTCCGCCTCATCCCCATCTTCCTCGCTGTCGTATTCATTATCGAACTCCTCCTCCTCCTCCTCGTGAAGAACCTCCCCGCCGCGGTTCTCCTCTCTATCGGAGCTTTCCTCCTCCTGGGAGCTGTCCAGTGCTGAAATTCGGGAAGGTGGCGCCCGTGCTGCCGGTCTGGGAGCAGAGGGTGAAGTTATCCCCACAATCTGAGGGAGAAATTCCTCACGCGCCACGAAGGGGTGGCGGCGGGTCGCCGTTCGCGGTCCACGCTGCTTCTCGGCAGCGGCTGCTGGAACTGCATCTGGAGGCCAAGCTGGTCTCATGTCCGTCATAGTTCCAACTGATCGGTTTGTGGCCTCGTAACATTCAGCTTGAATGCTCATGGAGACCCGCTCAGGTTGACGGGTCCTCTTTTTTCTTCCTCCTGATGTGCGCGGCCCCCGGCGGCTATCAGACCCTGCCGGGGGTGGTGTCGTAGCCGCTGGACTTCGCCGCTCCGAGTCTGATCTGCAGGTGATGATCAGGGCCTCTGCCTGATCGAGAACATCCTGCGTGATCCGACGTAGATTTCTGCAAGCCCATCGTGTCGCCACGATGAAGGCTTCCCTCCAATCTCGGGTTAAATCACCGGGGAGATCCTGTAAAAGTTTCTCCAGCCTCTTTTGGTAGTGATCCTGGAGGATCTGCAGTGTGTTCTGTCCCCAGTTTTTTGCGTTGCCCTCAATGAGGTCTAACACATCATCCGTGGGATCAGCGGGTTTAATCAGTGAGGTTAATGAGTCCACTATGCGAGCGATCATCAGAGGTTCTGGTCTGTCCGGCGTGATGGTCACGTTTTGTAAGTGATGCACCATCTTAATTACAGCATGTAATTTGCGGATAAGCTGTCCAAGTCTTTCATCTGCAGGTCGCCGGAGGTCCTGCCTAACATCTGCTGGGGGTCCAAATCTTGTCGCTCGTCTGGTAGGTGAGCCCCGGACCGCTGCTGCATAAGAGCGGGGCTGTGGAAAATAAGGCCGGGACCCGTCGTACATAGGAGGCGCAGGCCAGTTAGGATTTGAAGGTGAAGCCCTACTCCAGCCAAAATTTGGGAACCTTGGCGCCCTCTTCCAGCCGGAGACGGGAAATGCACGGTCCATCCTATGGTCCGGTCGGCCCCGGTAATTAAAGCTGAGCGCACGGGGATTTCTGTAGTGTCTCCTCCCGTAGCGCGCCGTGGTCCAAGCACCTCCATCCTCCTCTCCGTCGTAGAAGTGCATGGCAGGTGTTACGGTTTTCCACCAGGCAAGAATGTAATCAAAAATAGAAAAATTGCAAACTTTGAAAAAAGAAAAAAAGAAAAAAGCGGGACAACCACTTAAATGAGTGTTTTTATTCACAAAAATGTAAAAAAATAAATAAATAAACAATACAAAATTAGAATAAAGTGTGCTCGCTACGCGTTTCGGCAAATTCTGCCTTCATCAGGCTCTATGCACACCACAACAGCTACAACTTGGCTGGACAGGCGTAAAAGTGAAGTGAGAGACAATAGGTGGCTGTTTTATTCACACTGTCTTACCAAGGAGCACGCGTCGGCCTCATGGGCCCTGCGTGTCCTGAGCCATGGGCCCTGTGCGTTCTAAGCCCCTCCCCTGCATGCATACTGCTAACCAGGCAAAAAGACACGTGAAACAAAACCTTTTCCTTCCAACCATGTTATTGCTTTATGTTTAAGATTATTTAAATTTCTAATAACTGATTAAGGGTTGGGATTAGGGTTCAGATTAAACTAAAGGTTAGGGTTAGAAACAGGACCAGGGGTAGGGTTAAAGTAATAATAATAATCATCATAAAACAGTAATAAGAACCATAAGAACAATAGCCATAATAACAGTAACAATGATAACAAAATCTCTCACACTGTTCACCATAAAGAAAAACCCTGGGTCATGAGAAAATGCTCCACCAGTGGGTTATGCACCTATCCATTATGAGCAATATTATATTTATGTTGTCACTTTCTTGTGCTAACAAAAGTTTCGGTTTGTCCCACCAAATGTTAATCCCGCAAAGAACAGGAAACATGATTAATACAGTCTTGTGTTTTGGGTCTGTATTTTTTTAAAAAGTTATCTATGGAAATAAAAGTTAAACCGTTTTTGAGGAGGTCACCTTGTTGTTCTGTCAGGGCATCACTTTTCAGTCAAAACCATGATATTGTGGGGCCATAAAGGGCTGTCCCCTTACACACTCTACCCTGAATGGACTTAGTGGGTATTCCACTTTAAAAAATACCTCCAATGTTCCAACATTGCTCTGGCCGTGTCCTCGGTCCAGTGAATTGCATCTTTTTCTGTTGCAAAATGCGAGTCCTCCAGCAGGGGGATGTGTCTCATATTTTTTTTTAATATGCTGATTTAGTAGTTTCATGTTGTTCTGCTCCATTGCAGATAAGTTACCAGAAAAATTAACCAAGGGAACCCAGATGACAGCAGATGGAAATCTGTGTTTAGCCATCTTCAGAGCCCGCTGGAGCTGTTTAACTGCAGTTTCTTTAATGTTCTGACCTTTGGCGTTAATGCCGGCTGCAATGACCACATTCTGAACCACCAAATCCCACGGAACGTGGGCTATCTCAAATAAAGCCTGCATGTGGCGAAAATTAGCACCTGGATAACTCTCAATCTGTAGATCTGTGATGGAATATTCAGGGATTCTGGATAAATTTGAGTCACCAACAATAAGACACCTTTTCTCCACTTCCAGAAACCAGTCAATCAATTCTCTGTTTGTTTCAGGGTGACGCTTTGCCTTGAAAACCTGCCGCTCTGGGGCAGGTAAGTCAACACGGGCTACTGGTGGCTCAGCACCGTCACCTGCTAGCTCCAGCCCTGTAATACAGCGTTCCTCCGCTGAAGCTGGAGATGCGCTGTCCTCCTGGCATTCTGTCACACCCGGGCTGTCCGAAATATTGTGATGATGTGGGGGGATTGCATGTTGTAGGGTGTTTTTCTTTTGCATGTTTGTGGTGCTACCTGTTTGTTGCATGCTTTCTATGGACACACCCCCCTTGTAACATAGCGCGCCGATCCACCGCACCTGCTCCTCATCAGGAGGGACTTATAAAAGTCCTGAGGAGGAAAGCCAAAGGCAGTCGCACACCGACAGCAGGCGCATGCACGCGGGGCGCGAGTGGGACGCCGGGACCGCCAGACGTCGGGACCGCCAGACGTCGGGAAGACTCGCTGTGATCGGGACACACACTCTGAGAGCGCTGGGCGCTGGGACCATCAGTCTGCAGAGCGATCGACACGCAAGGGCAGGGCAGGGACCCTGCCTGTGTGTAAGTAGCCGAACGGGCTTCAGCAGACTGGTGGAAATAGGTGGGAGGGCTAGTGGCAGCCTGCATCAGGAATTGCTTTTCGTGCTGCCGCTTGCCTGTTTCCACAGATTCCAGCGTGTCCAGGAGAGCCAGCTGCAGGTGACGCGGAGGAGTGCCGGTCACAAACCCCAGAGGCGGAACGGAGCCCGCCCCCCAGGTCTTTGTGTGTATGACTGGAGGGATCCTCGGAACAGCGTCGGGGGAAGAGAGACGTCTCCTGGTTTGGGATCAGTGATTCCCCCCTTTGAGCTGCATTTTTAAACCAGTTTTAACTGTTCTTTGGACTTTTAGGTCTCTTTTATCCTTTTTCAACTGTTCCTGGGATTTTTATCGTGTTTTACTGTTTTAATCCGTGCCTAGAATTTTTAGACGCATTTTATGCTTGTTTTAAGTGTCTTTTAACTGGAACTTTTTGGCCATTCATATGTTTTTTCCATCGGAATAAATTGTCATTGTGGCCAATAATTTGGGTCCTCTTTGGTGGTGTGCGTGCGCTCTCCCCAGATCATTCCTCTAGCCCTTCAATACCCTCATTCAATTTTTTGTTGTTTACCCCATCTTTCAACCCTCCAGGCCTTACAATATGATCCAGCCCCGAACTACCTGAAGCTGGGGGGTCAGCGTCCGTGTCCGCCTCATCCCCATCTTCCTCGCTGTCGTATTCATTATCGAACTCCTCCTCCTCCTCCTCCTCGTGAAGAACCTCCCCGCCGCGGTTCTCCTCTCTATCGGAGCTTTCCTCCTCCTGGGAGCTGTCCAGTGCTGAAATTCGGGAAGGTGGCGCCCGTGCTGCCGGTCTGGGAGCAGAGGGTGAAGTTATCCCCACAATCTGAGGGAGAAATTCCTCACGCGCCACGAAGGGGTGGCGGCGGGTCGCCGTTCGCGGTCCACGCTGCTTCTCGGCAGCGGCTGCTGGAACTGCATCTGGAGGCCAAGCTGGTCTCATGTCCGTCATAGTTCCAACTGATCGGTTTGTGGCCTCGTAACATTCAGCTTGAATGCTCATGGAGACCCGCTCAGGTTGACGGGTCCTCTTTTTTCTTCCTCCTGATGTGCGCGGCCCCCGGCGGCTATCAGACCCTGCCGGGGGGTGGTGTCCTAGCCGCTGGACTTCGCCGCTCCGAGTCTGATCTGCAGGTGATGATCAGGGCCTCTGCCTGATCGAGAACATCCTGCGTGATCCGAGGTAGATTTCTGCAAGCCCATCGTGTCGCCACGATGAAGGCTTCCCTCCAATCTCGGGTTAAATCACCGGGGAGATCCTGTAAAAGTTTCTCCAGCCTCTTTTGGTAGTGATCCTGGAGGATCTGCAGTGTGTTCTGTCCCCAGTTTTTTGCGTTGCCCTCAATGAGGTCTAACACATCATCCGTGGGATCAGCGGGTTTAATCAGTGAGGTTAATGAGTCCACTATGCGAGCGATCATCAGAGGTTCTGGTCTGTCCGGCGTGATGGTCACGTTTTGTAAGTGATGCACCATCTTAATTACAGCATGTAATTTGCGGATAAGCTGTCCAAGTCTTTCATCTGCAGGTCGCCGGAGGTCCTGCCTAACATCTGCTGGGGGTCCAAATCTTGTCGCTCGTCTGGTAGGTGAGCCCCGGACCGCTGCTGCATAAGAGCGGGGCTGTGGAAAATAAGGCCGGGACCCGTCGTACATAGGAGGCGCAGGCCAGTTAGGATTTGAAGGTGAAGCCCTACTCCAGCCAAAATTTGGGAACCTTGGCGCCCTCTTCCAGCCGGAGACGGGAAATGCACGGTCCATCCTATGGTCCGGTCGGCCCTGGTAATTAAAGCTGAGCGCACGGGGATTTCTGTAGTGTCTCCTCCCGTAGCGCACCGTGGTCCAAGCACCTCCATCCTCCTCTCCGTCGTAGAAGTGCATGGCAGGTGTTACGGTTTTTCCACCAGGCAAGAATGTAATCAAAAATAGAAAAACTTGCAAACTTTGAAAAAAGAAAAAAAGAAAAAAGCGGGACAACCACTTAAATGAGTGTTTTTATTCACAAAAATGTAAAAAAATAAATAAATAAACAATACAAAATTAGAATAAAGTGTGCTCGCTACGCGTTTCGGCAAATTCTGCCTTCATCAGGCTCTATGCACACCACAACAGCTACAACTTGGCTGGACAGGCGTAAAAGTGAAGTGAGAGACAAAAGGTGGCTGTTTTATTCACACTGTCTTACCAAGGAGCACGCGTCGGCCTCATGGGCCCTGCGTGTCCTGAGCCATGGGCCCTGTGCGTTCTAAGCCCCTCCCCTGCATGCATACTGCTAACCAGGCAAAAAGACACGTGAAACAAAACCTTTTCCTTCCAACCATGTTATTGCTTTATGTTTAAGATTATTTAAATGTCTAATAACTGATTAAGGGTTGGGATTAGGGTTAGGGTTAGGGTTAGGGTTAGGGTTA
This sequence comes from Oryzias latipes, assembly GCF_053564925.1. Classification (NCBI taxonomy): domain Eukaryota; kingdom Metazoa; phylum Chordata; class Actinopteri; order Beloniformes; family Adrianichthyidae; genus Oryzias; species Oryzias latipes. The sequence continues at coordinate 30,451,687 of NC_136255.1, forward strand.
GGGTTAGGGTTAGAGGGTTAGGGTTAGGGTTAGGGTTAGGGTTAGGGTTAGGGGTTAGGGGTTAGGGTTAGGGTTAGGGTTAGGGTTAGGGTTAGGGTTAGGGTTAGGGGTTAGGGTTAGGGTTAGGGTTAGGGTTAGGGCGAATGGTTGTAGCCCCCCTTCCGCGGAAGTTGGGCGGTGCACGGTCCATCCCAAAGCGGGTATCGCTGCTATGACCCCTCTGATATTTTGGGAAGGTTTGTTTCCTCCCCCTCCGCGGACGGACAAGTGTCCACTCCCCGTCCATTTGATTAGATTTTTTTATTTTTTTATCGTCCGGTTCGCCTTTGTTATTCTAATTTAATAAGGCGTGTGTGAAAATGTTCTTTTTGTTTGTTTTTATGTTATTTAAGTGTTTTTTTTGTTTTTTTTAAATTTTTTTGTGAAATAAAATAATCAAATTAGAAAAGAAATGTTTTTTTTAAATATAAAAAGAAAGAAAAAAGACACAAGTGTTCAAAAGAAACACGTGTTAAAAAGAAATAGGGCAAAAAAGCAAAAAATGCGTGCTACAGCGGCAACGTTTCGACCTCTAATAAGGTCTTCTTCAGGCCTATACAGCACGCAAATCACTGTGGCTAAATTGGCTGGCACTTGTGGAGATGTTGTCCCTACGAAGAGCAGAGCAGAAATGAGCTCTGTTCAGCCTGTCCCAATATATAGCCTCCTGGCTCCACCCCCTTGTATTTTCCCATTTTCTTTTTTCCAGTTTCTTTTTATTTATACCCTATATTTTAAAGTTGTTTTTTAAGTTATTTAATGCATGAATCAATTGCCAAATTCAATTTTAACTATTTAAAACGTAAATTTACTTAGTATTTATTACTTTTAGTGAAAATTCATAATGATTTTAATTATTTAAAAAAAAAAAAAAAAAAAAAAAAAAAAAAAAAAAAATGTTTCTTATGCCAATTTTCATAGCCCTATGCATTTATATGTGTTTTATTTTTGGATCTTACTTTTGTATTGCGTATAATGAATTTATATAACACATTTTCAAATTATGTTTTTAACAATAATACATTTATGCAATGATATGATGTTTTTATGATTAGGTTAGGGCTAAATTCTTAATTTGGTTTAATATTTCAACAGTTTGGTTAGGGTTAGGGCTAAATTCTAAATTTGATTTAATATTTCAACCATTTGATTAGGGTTAGGGCTACATACTCAATTTGGTTAGGGTTAGGGCTAAATACTTTGGTTAGGGTTAGAATTTGATTAAAGGGCCAGGTTAGGGTTAGAATTTCATTAAAGGGCCAGGTTTAGAGGATCCAATCAAGGTAAGTCTATATTGAAGGTAAGTAATTTACAAGGTAAGTAATTCAATTTCTAATTAGGGGCTCGACTAAATTAAGGGGGGGAATCGTTTAAACTACAGAATGGGACTTTATGATAATGGATAATTTCTTTTCATGTTTAAACCATTTGGTTCGTTTGTGTTCAGTAAATATATCCATTGTCTTTCTTTTGACTTTCTTTCTTTGTCAGTCCAAATTGAATTGTTTTGTATACCTGCAACCTTTACACTATGCCACCCGTGTAAAATAAAATGTTTGACCAAATTAGTGTCTGTGTCCTTTTTATTTATAATATTGTATTTGTGTTGAGCCATTCTTGTGGAAAGTGAGTTTTTAGTTTCTCCAACATATTTAATTTTGCACTTTGCACAAAAAATTACATAAACACAGTTTTTTGATTTCAAAGTAAAGGTTTGGTAAATTTTGAAAATGTTTTTGTTGACTTTATTCTGAATGTATTGTAATCTAACAAAATGGTCTTGAAGGCATGCACATTTTTGGCTTTGTTGTAAAGGTTGTACTTTTGCTTTCACCAAATAATCTTTTAGATTTTTATTGCGTTTAAATGCTGAGATTACTCGGTGTTTTTTCAACAGTCCTTGGTTCGTAATAATTTCTTTGAAGTTGGTTTTTATTTTATGATTTAGTGTTTTACTTCCTGTAGAAAAATTTGTGATAAGTGGGATTATTTCTTCCATATTTGTGTGTTTTTGTCCGGTATCCTTTAGAGTTTTGAAACAACGTCTTAGAAATGATCTGGAATATCCCCTATGTCTCAGGGCAGAGAATAATACTTTCACTGCACCCCGAAAATCTTCTTCCTGGGTGCAGATGCGTTTAAATCGGAGTAGTTGGGACTTTACTAATCCCCTGTGTGTATGTTGTGGGTGAAAGCTGGTTTTGAATAATAAAGAATGTGTGTCTGTGTCTTTGAAAAAAACTTTGACTTCCAATTTACCAGTTTGTTCAAAAGAGTTTCCTTTGTAAACAGTTGTGTCTAAAAAATCAATAGAATGTTCGTGGAAGGTGTATTTCAGATTAATGGATGAATCGTGTTTATCAAGTATGTTTATGAAAGTCACAAATTCTTCTTTAGAGTTGGTCCAAATTCCAAATATATCATCGAGGTATCTTAAGTATACTAAAGGTTTGATTTTACATTTTCGGAGTGCTTTTTCTTCCCAATCAGCCATAAAAATATTTGCATAAGACGGAGCAAATCGTTTCCCCATTGCTGTCCCCTTAATTTGTAAAAAATACTCCCCATTGAATTCAAAATCGTTTCTTTTCAAATTGATTTCCAGTAATTTTAGCAATTCCCAATCAGGTCGATTCTCATCTGGATATTTGATAAAAATGTTTTTGATTGATGTCATGCCTGCTTGAATGTCAATGTTTGTATATAAACTTTCGATATCAATAGAGAAAAAGAAAGAGTTGTTTGGGACAGTCAAAGTTTTAATGATGCTTATGAAGTGATATGTATCTTTGATGTAGGAGGGATGTTTGATAGACAGGGGATTCAAAAAATGATCTAAATATTCTGCTGTTTGGTAAGTTTCACTCCCACAATCTGCTACGATAGGTCGCCCCGCAGGCACTTTGAAAGGCACAGTCCAATTCTTAGGATCCTTGTGAATTTTTGGTAGGATGTAGAATCTTCTCAGCCGTGGCTCTACCTCTCCTTTCAAATATTTCAGTTGTTTTTCATTAATAAATTTCTTGTCATGTAGTTGGGCCAAAATTTTATGTACCTTGGGTACCGTGTTTAAATAAATAGGTTTTCTTAGTTGTTTATAATATTTTATGTCATGTAATTGTCTTTTTGCCTCCATTATGTATTGGTCTCTTCCTAATATTACTACAGTACTACCTTTATCCGCAGGTTTGATAATTACATGTTTATTTTGGGCTAATTCTCTAAGTGCTCTTTGTTCCTGTAATGATAAGTTTGGTTTTTCATCTTGTATTTTAAAGTGTTTGTAGAAGTCCTTTTCATCCTTTTTAATTAAAGCTTTGATTTCTGGAGGCAATTTGTCATTGTCAGGGGTCCAAATAGAAATGGGCATAAACTTTTGTTGTTGTTGTTGGTTATAATCATGTTTATCTGAAAAATATGCTACTAATTTTAGTTTCCTATGATAGTTTTGAAGATCATATTGAAGTTGGGTTGTATCAAATTTACTTTTGGTAATGGTGGGAACAAAGGTTAGTCCTCTATTCAGAAGGTTCCACTGAGTCTGGGTTAGAGTGAAATTCTCAGCCAAGACCAGAACATTCTGAAGGAAAAGTGGTGTTGCACCTTTTGTCCCCTCTTCAAAAAGACTTAAGGGGCTGTCAAGTTTAAATAACTTGTCCAGTGTTTAAGCATTGCTCTAGCTGTCGTTCGAGTCCAATGCACATCGTCCGGCTCAGTTTCAAAGTCAGTTTCCGGAAGAGGGGGGATGTGAGGGAAGTTCCGTCTGATGTGTTGGTTGAGTAGTTGCAGTGTTTTTTGTTCTGCATGACGTAGGTCCTCGGAAAAGTTTATCACTGGTATCCAAATCTCTGCATATGGGAACTGTTTTTTAGCAGTTCTCAACGCTGCCTGTGCTTGTTTAATTGTGGTCTGTTTAGCCTTTTGTCCTCTATGGTTTAAGCCAAAAGACAGTACCACTTTCTCCACAACCACATGGCTAGTTGATTTTGCCATCAGTGCCTGGGCATGACGAAAGTTGGCTCCCGGATAACTCTCAATTTGTAGGTCACGGACATGGTGTCCCTGAATCCTGGATAAATTAGAGTCTCCTATAATAAGCCACTTTTTCTGCACATTCAAATCCCAGTCAATCAATTTACGATCTGAGTTTGGATGCCTCGTAACGTGATAGCGGTGCGGTCTGGGTGTGGAGAAGAGGTCCTCTGAATTCCCCCCTTGGGAATCATCATGAGAGTCATCATAAGCAGCGTGGACTAAGGCTGACACTCTGTGCACATTTGGAGATGTGCTTCTTCTTCGTGGAGGTGCCCGGTGTACGCTATCCACGTCTTCGTGGTCAGAAGTAAGTGACTCTTCCTCTGACACGTTTGATGTTTCCCTGACTACTCTTACTCGGGGAGGTCTCTGATCGAGTGGACTAGTGCTGGTTTCTGACACATCCTGCAGGTTGGAGACTTCCATGATGACAGCGTTGCTGTCGTAATCTTCCTGCCTTCTATTCCCACGTACTCTCCGGTCAGGTGATGGAATTTCCTCAGGGAGGGATTGAATTTCAAAGTCATCCTCCTGTATGACACGTTTTGTCATTGTAGCCACCGCTCGAGTACATGCTTTCTTCCCCGTAACAGTACCCCTGCTTTTCTCTCTCTCTCCCCTTCTTTCCTGTTCTGGTGGTTCCATTTGTGTAGCAAATGTTCTTTGCTCTGGCACAGCTCTTATTTCCTGTCTACTGTCATCCACAGCAGAAGTAATAAGTGCCTCTACATGGTCCACTACACCAGGGGACATACGAGGCAGGTTTCTGTAGGCCCACCTTGTGGCCACTTCAAAGGCTGCCTTCCAGTTTGGAGCCAGATCTTTTTTCAAGTCCTGCATCAAGAGCTTCAGACTGGTCTTGTAGTGTTCCTCCAAGATGACCAAGGTATTATAACCCCAGTTCTTAGCATTGCCTGTGATTAAATCCATTGTGTCATCTGTTGGAGCAGCAGGTTTAATCATGGAAGACAGAACCTCAACCATACGGGAGATCATCCTGGGCTCCGGTTTTCCTGGCTTAGGAGCAACGTTTTGCAAATGATGGACTGTTTTAATGACCCTGTGCATTTGACGGACCAGCTGCCCAAACTGTGGGTCAGTTTGTTCTGGTCTATGAATGTCCTGTCTCCGAAGTCTGCCAAAGTGAACAGCATTTCGGTTTCCCCTTGGGCCATCACGGACCACTGATGCATAGGAGCGAGGTTGATAGGGGCGAGGTTGCTGTTCGCGATAGCGATACCCAGCAAAGGGAGGCACAGGCTGGTTAGGGCGAATGGTTGTAGCCCCCCTTCCGCGGAAGTTGGGCGGTGCACGGTCCATCCCAAAGCGGGTATCGCTGCTATGACCCCTCTGATATTTTGGGAAGGTTTGTTTCCTCCCCCTCCGCGGACGGACAAGTGTCCACTCCCCGTCCATTTGATTAGATTTTTTTATTTTTTTATCGTCCGGTTCGCCTTTGTTATTCTAATTTAATAAGGCGTGTGTGAAAATGTTCTTTTTGTTTGTTTTTATGTTATTTAAGTGTTTTTTTTGTTTTTTTTAAATTTTTTTGTGAAATAAAATAATCAAATTAGAAAAGAAATGTTTTTTTTAAATATAAAAAGAAAGAAAAAAGACACAAGTGTTCAAAAGAAACACGTGTTAAAAAGAAATAGGGCAAAAAAGCAAAAAATGCGTGCTACAGCGGCAACGTTTCGACCTCTAATAAGGTCTTCTTCAGGCCTATACAGCACGCAAATCACTGTGGCTAAATTGGCTGGCACTTGTGGAGATGTTGTCCCTACGAAGAGCAGAGCAGAAATGAGCTCTGTTCAGCCTGTCCCAATATATAGCCTCCTGGCTCCACCCCCTTGTATTTTCCCATTTTCTTTTTTCCAGTTTCTTTTTATTTATACCCTATATTTTAAAGTTGTTTTTTAAGTTATTTAATGCATGAATCAATTGCCAAATTCAATTTTAACTATTTAAAACGTAAATTTACTTAGTATTTATTACTTTTAGTGAAAATTCATAATGATTTTAATTATTTAAAAAAAAAAAAAAAAAAAAAAAAAAAAAAAAAAAAAAAAAAAAAAAAAAAAAAAAAAATGTTTCTTATGCCAATTTTCATAGCCCTATGCATTTATATGTGTTTTATTTTTGGATCTTACTTTTGTATTGCGTATAATGAATTTATATAACACATTTTCAAATTATGTTTTTAACAATAATACATTTATGCAATGATATGATGTTTTTATGATTAGGTTAGGGCTAAATTCTTAATTTGGTTTAATATTTCAACAGTTTGGTTAGGGTTAGGGCTAAATTCTAAATTTGATTTAATATTTCAACCATTTGATTAGGGTTAGGGCTACATACTCAATTTGGTTAGGGTTAGGGCTAAATACTTTGGTTAGGGTTAGAATTTGATTAAAGGGCCAGGTTAGTGTTAGATTTCGATTAAAGGGCCAGGTTAGGGTTAGAATTTCATTAAAGGGCCAGGTTTAGAGGATCCAATCAAGGTAAGTCTATATTGAAGGTAAGTAATTTACAAGGTAAGTAATTCAATTTCTAATTAGGGGCTCGACTAAATTAAGGGGGGGAATCGTTTAAACTACAGAATGGGACTTTATGATAATGGATAATTTCTTTTCATGTTTAAACCATTTGGTTCGTTTGTGTTCAGTAAATATATCCATTGTCTTTCTTTTGACTTTCTTTCTTTGTCAGTCCAAATTGAATTGTTTTGTATACCTGCAACCTTTACACTATGCCACCCGTGTAAAATAAAATGTTTGACCAAATTAGTGTCTGTGTCCTTTTTATTTATAATATTGTATTTGTGTTGAGCCATTCTTGTGGAAAGTGAGTTTTTAGTTTCTCCAACATATTTAATTTTGCACTTTGCACAAAAAATTACATAAACACAGTTTTTTGATTTCAAAGTAAAGGTTTGGTAAATTTTGAAAATGTTTTTGTTGACTTTATTCTGAATGTATTGTAATCTAACAAAATGGTCTTGAAGGCATGCACATTTTTGGCTTTGTTGTAAAGGTTGTACTTTTGCTTTCACCAAATAATCTTTTAGATTTTTATTGCGTTTAAATGCTGAGATTACTCGGTGTTTTTTCAACAGTCCTTGGTTCGTAATAATTTCTTTGAAGTTGGTTTTTATTTTATGATTTAGTGTTTTACTTCCTGTAGAAAAATTTGTGATAAGTGGGATTATTTCTTCCATATTTGTGTGTTTTTGTCCGGTATCCTTTAGAGTTTTGAAACAACGTCTTAGAAATGATCTGGAATATCCCCTATGTCTCAGGGCAGAGAATAATACTTTCACTGCACCCCGAAAATCTTCTTCCTGGGTGCAGATGCGTTTAAATCGGAGTAGTTGGGACTTTACTAATCCCCTGTGTGTATGTTGTGGGTGAAAGCTGGTTTTGAATAATAAAGAATGTGTGTCTGTGTCTTTGAAAAAAACTTTGACTTCCAATTTACCAGTTTGTTCAAAAGAGTTTCCTTTGTAAACAGTTGTGTCTAAAAAATCAATAGAATGTTCGTGGAAGGTGTATTTCAGATTAATGGATGAATCGTGTTTATCAAGTATGTTTATGAAAGTCACAAATTCTTCTTTAGAGTTGGTCCAAATTCCAAATATATCATCGAGGTATCTTAAGTATACTAAAGGTTTGATTTTACATTTTCGGAGTGCTTTTTCTTCCCAATCAGCCATAAAAATATTTGCATAAGACGGAGCAAATCGTTTCCCCATTGCTGTCCCCTTAATTTGTAAAAAATACTCCCCATTGAATTCAAAATCGTTTCTTTTCAAATTGATTTCCAGTAATTTTAGCAATTCCCAATCAGGTCGATTCTCATCTGGATATTTGATAAAAATGTTTTTGATTGATGTCATGCCTGCTTGAATGTCAATGTTTGTATATAAACTTTCGATATCAATAGAGAAAAAGAAAGAGTTGTTTGGGACAGTCAAAGTTTTAATGATGCTTATGAAGTGATATGTATCTTTGATGTAGGAGGGATGTTTGATAGACAGGGGATTCAAAAAATGATCTAAATATTCTGCTGTTTGGTAAGTTTCACTCCCACAATCTGCTACGATAGGTCGCCCCGCAGGCACTTTGAAAGGCACAGTCCAATTCTTAGGATCCTTGTGAATTTTTGGTAGGATGTAGAATCTTCTCAGCCGTGGCTCTACCTCTCCTTTCAAATATTTCAGTTGTTTTTCATTAATAAATTTCTTGTCATGTAGTTGGGCCAAAATTTTATGTACCTTGGGTACCGTGTTTAAATAAATAGGTTTTCTTAGTTGTTTATAATATTTTATGTCATGTAATTGTCTTTTTGCCTCCATTATGTATTGGTCTCTTCCTAATATTACTACAGTACTACCTTTATCCGCAGGTTTGATAATTACATGTTTATTTTGGGCTAATTCTCTAAGTGCTCTTTGTTCCTGTAATGATAAGTTTGGTTTTTCATCTTGTATTTTAAAGTGTTTGTAGAAGTCCTTTTCATCCTTTTTAATTAAAGCTTTGATTTCTGGAGGCAATTTGTCATTGTCAGGGGTCCAAATAGAAATGGGCATAAACTTTTGTTGTTGTTGTTGGTTATAATCATGTTTATCTGAAAAATATGCTACTAATTTTAGTTTCCTATGATAGTTTTGAAGATCATATTGAAGTTGGGTTGTATCAAATTTACTTTTGGTAATGGTGGGAACAAAGGTTAGTCCTCTATTCAGAAGGTTCCACTGAGTCTGGGTTAGAGTGAAATTCTCAGCCAAGACCAGAACATTCTGAAGGAAAAGTGGTGTTGCACCTTTTGTCCCCTCTTCAAAAAGACTTAAGGGGCTGTCAAGTTTAAATAACTTGTCCAGTGTTTAAGCATTGCTCTAGCTGTCGTTCGAGTCCAATGCACATCGTCCGGCTCAGTTTCAAAGTCAGTTTCCGGAAGAGGGGGGATGTGAGGGAAGTTCCGTCTGATGTGTTGGTTGAGTAGTTGCAGTGTTTTTTGTTCTGCATGACGTAGGTCCTCGGAAAAGTTTATCACTGGTATCCAAATCTCTGCATATGGGAACTGTTTTTTAGCAGTTCTCAACGCTGCCTGTGCTTGTTTAATTGTGGTCTGTTTAGCCTTTTGTCCTCTATGGTTTAAGCCAAAAGACAGTACCACTTTCTCCACAACCACATGGCTAGTTGATTTTGCCATCAGTGCCTGGGCATGACGAAAGTTGGCTCCCGGATAACTCTCAATTTGTAGGTCACGGACATGGTGTCCCTGAATCCTGGATAAATTAGAGTCTCCTATAATAAGCCACTTTTTCTGCACATTCAAATCCCAGTCAATCAATTTACGATCTGAGTTTGGATGCCTCGTAACGTGATAGCGGTGCGGTCTGGGTGTGGAGAAGAGGTCCTCTGAATTCCCCCCTTGGGAATCATCATGAGAGTCATCATAAGCAGCGTGGACTAAGGCTGACACTCTGTGCACATTTGGAGATGTGCTTCTTCTTCGTGGAGGTGCCCGGTGTACGCTATCCACGTCTTCGTGGTCAGAAGTAAGTGACTCTTCCTCTGACACGTTTGATGTTTCCCTGACTACTCTTACTCGGGGAGGTCTCTGATCGAGTGGACTAGTGCTGGTTTCTGACACATCCTGCAGGTTGGAGACTTCCATGATGACAGCGTTGCTGTCGTAATCTTCCTGCCTTCTATTCCCACGTACTCTCCGGTCAGGTGATGGAATTTCCTCAGGGAGGGATTGAATTTCAAAGTCATCCTCCTGTATGACACGTTTTGTCATTGTAGCCACCGCTCGAGTACATGCTTTCTTCCCCGTAACAGTACCCCTGCTTTTCTCTCTCTCTCCCCTTCTTTCCTGTTCTGGTGGTTCCATTTGTGTAGCAAATGTTCTTTGCTCTGGCACAGCTCTTATTTCCTGTCTACTGTCATCCACAGCAGAAGTAATAAGTGCCTCTACATGGTCCACTACACCAGGGGACATACGAGGCAGGTTTCTGTAGGCCCACCTTGTGGCCACTTCAAAGGCTGCCTTCCAGTTTGGAGCCAGATCTTTTTTCAAGTCCTGCATCAAGAGCTTCAGACTGGTCTTGTAGTGTTCCTCCAAGATGACCAAGGTATTATAACCCCAGTTCTTAGCATTGCCTGTGATTAAATCCATTGTGTCATCTGTTGGAGCAGCAGGTTTAATCATGGAAGACAGAACCTCAACCATACGGGAGATCATCCTGGGCTCCGGTTTTCCTGGCTTAGGAGCAACGTTTTGCAAATGATGGACTGTTTTAATGACCCTGTGCATTTGACGGACCAGCTGCCCAAACTGTGGGTCAGTTTGTTCTGGTCTATGAATGTCCTGTCTCCGAAGTCTGCCAAAGTGAACAGCATTTCGGTTTCCCCTTGGGCCATCACGGACCACTGATGCATAGGAGCGAGGTTGATAGGGGCGAGGTTGCTGTTCGCGATAGCGATACCCAGCAAAGGGAGGCACAGGCTGGTTAGGGCGAATGGTTGTAGCCCCCCTTCCGCGGAAGTTGGGCGGTGCACGGTCCATCCCAAAGCGGGTATCGCTGCTATGACCCCTCTGATATTTTGGGAAGGTTTGTTTCCTCCCCCTCCGCGGACGGACAAGTGTCCACTCCCCGTCCATTTGATTAGATTTTTTTATTTTTTTATCGTCCGGTTCGCCTTTGTTATTCTAATTTAATAAGGCGTGTGTGAAAATGTTCTTTTTGTTTGTTTTTATGTTATTTAAGTGTTTTTTTTGTTTTTTTTAAATTTTTTTGTGAAATAAAATAATCAAATTAGAAAAGAAATGTTTTTTTTAAATATAAAAAGAAAGAAAAAAGACACAAGTGTTCAAAAGAAACACGTGTTAAAAAGAAATAGGGCAAAAAAGCAAAAAATGCGTGCTACAGCGGCAACGTTTCGACCTCTAATAAGGTCTTCTTCAGGCCTATACAGCACGCAAATCACTGTGGCTAAATTGGCTGGCACTTGTGGAGATGTTGTCCCTACGAAGAGCAGAGCAGAAATGAGCTCTGTTCAGCCTGTCCCAATATATAGCCTCCTGGCTCCACCCCCTTGTATTTTCCCATTTTCTTTTTTCCAGTTTCTTTTTATTTATACCCTATATTTTAAAGTTGTTTTTTAAGTTATTTAATGCATGAATCAATTGCCAAATTCAATTTTAACTATTTAAAACGTAAATGTACTTAGTATTTATTACTTTTAGTGAAAATTCATAATGATTTTAATTATTTAAAAAAAAAAAAAAAAAAAAAAAAAAAAAAAAAAAAAAAAAAAAAAAAAATGTTTCTTATGCCAATTTTCATAGCCCTATGCATTTATATGTGTTTTATTTTTGGATCTTACTTTTGTATTGCGTATAATGAATTTATATAACACATTTTCAAATTATGTTTTTAACAATAATACATTTATGCAATGATATGATGTTTTTATGATTAGGTTAGGGCTAAATTCTTAATTTGGTTTAATATTTCAACAGTTTGGTTAGGGTTAGGGCTAAATTCTAAATTTGATTTAATATTTCAACCATTTGATTAGGGTTAGGGCTACATACTCAATTTGGTTAGGGTTAGGGCTAAATACTTTGGTTAGGGTTAGAATTTGATTAAAGGGCCAGGTTAGTGTTAGATTTCGATTAAAGGGCCAGGTTAGGGTTAGAATTTCATTAAAGGGCCAGGTTTAGAGGATCCAATCAAGGTAAGTCTATATTGAAGGTAAGTAATTTACAAGGTAAGTAATTCAATTTCTAATTAGGGGCTCGACTAAATTAAGGGGGGGAATCGTTTAAACTACAGAATGGGACTTTATGATAATGGATAATTTCTTTTCATGTTTAAACCATTTGGTTCGTTTGTGTTCAGTAAATATATCCATTGTCTTTCTTTTGACTTTCTTTCTTTGTCAGTCCAAATTGAATTGTTTTGTATACCTGCAACCTTTACACTATGCCACCCGTGTAAAATAAAATGTTTGACCAAATTAGTGTCTGTGTCCTTTTTATTTATAATATTGTATTTGTGTTGAGCCATTCTTGTGGAAAGTGAGTTTTTAGTTTCTCCAACATATTTAATTTTGCACTTTGCACAAAAAATTACATAAACACAGTTTTTTGATTTCAAAGTAAAGGTTTGGTAAATTTTGAAAATGTTTTTGTTGACTTTATTCTGAATGTATTGTAATCTAACAAAATGGTCTTGAAGGCATGCACATTTTTGGCTTTGTTGTAAAGGTTGTACTTTTGCTTTCACCAAATAATCTTTTAGATTTTTATTGCGGTTAGGGTTAGGGTTAGGGTTAGGGTTAGGGTTAGGGTTAGGGTTAGGGGGTTAGGGGGTTAGGGTTAGGGTTAGGGGGTTAGGGTTAGGGTTAGGGTTAGGGGGTTAGGGGGTTAGGGGTTAGGGGTTAGGGGTTAGGGGTTAGGGTTAGGGTTAGGGTTAGGGTTAGGGTTAGGGTTAGGTCGAAAGGCTGTGGCCCCCCTTCCGCGGAAGTTGGGCGGTGCGCGGTCCATCCCTAAGCGGATCTCGCTACTACGTCCCCATTGGTTCTGTTGGAAGGCCCGTTTCCTTCCCCGCCGTGGACGGACCAGAATCCAGTCACTGTCCATGTGTCTTTTAATTTCACCTTTGTTATTCTAATTTAATCAGATGTCAATGAAATGTATGTTTTTTTGTCTGTTTTTATAAGTTTTATTTTTTTGTGTGCTTTTTTTATTTTTTTGAAAAAGAAAATAGAACAAAAAATTGTGGAAAAAGTAAAAAAAGAAAAAAAGAAAAGTGTTCAATACAAATGAAAAGAGCGTGCTTCAGCGGCAACGTTTCAACCTGTTTTCAGGTCTTCCTCAGGCCTATAAAGCACGCGTTTCAGTCTAATTAGTTTTGCTGGCACTTGGAGAGATGTTTTCCCTTCAAAGAGCAGAGCAGAAATGAGCCCTGCTCAGCCTCTCTGTATATATAGGGTCTGGGCTCCACCCCCTAGTATTTTCCAGCTTGTATTTTTTACTGTTTCATTTTATTCCTGCCCTTCATTTTAAAGTTACTTTTTAAATTTATTTAATATACCAATCAATTACCAAATGAAATTTAAATGTCTTTAAAATGTAAACTTAGTTAATATATTAATTTCGCAAAAGAAAATGTTAAGGATTTTAAAATTTAATCAATTTAACTGTTATTTAAGCCATTTTTACCCCTTTACATGTATATACACATACATATATACACACATATATCTTTTTAGGATCTTTATTTTGTATTGCATGTTTTTAACAATCCCATCTTTAAATTGTGATGTTTTAAACTAATTATTTATAAAATGTATTGATTTGTAAAGGATTTGATTAGGGTTTGGGCTATATTTTAATTTTGCTTTAATATTTCAATAAATTGGTTAGGGTTAGGGCTTTATGCTCAATTTGGTTAGGGTTAGGGCTTTATGCTCAATTTGGTTAGGGTTAGGATCAGATTAAGGGATTAGGTTAGGATTAGGATCTGATTCAAGGGGCCAGGTTAAGAAGATCCAATCAAATGGAGTAATTTAGGATTAGGGCTAGATAAAAGGATAATTTCTTTTCATATTTAAACCATTTGGTTCTTTTGTGTTTAATAAATATATCCATTGTCTCTCTTTTTTCTTTCTTTCTGTGTCAGTCCAATTGGAATTATTTTGTATGCCTGAAATCTTGACGTTGTGCCATCCATGTAAAATAAAATGTTTAACCAAATTAGTGTCTGTGTTTTTTTTTATTTATAATGTTGTATTTGTGTTGTGTTAATCTTGTGGAAATAGAGTTTTTAGTTTCTCCAATATATTGAAGTTTGCATTTTGCACAAAAAATGACATAGACACAATTTTTTGATTTTAAAGTAAATTTTTCGGGAATTTTGAAAATGTTTTTGTTTACTCTATTTTGAATGTATTGTAACCTAATAAAATGGTCTTGAAGGTTTGTATGTGTTTGGCTCTGTTGCAAAGGTTGTACTTTTGCTTTTTACCAAATAATCCCTTAGATTTTTATTCCGTCTATATGCTGAAATGACTTGATGTTTTCTCAGCAATCCCTGGTCCGTAATAATTTGTTTGAAGTTATTTTTTATTATATGATTTATTTTTTTACTTCCTGTAGAAAAATTTGTAATTAGTGGAATTATTTCTTGTACATTATTTTGTTTTTGTTCAGAATCCTTAAGAGTTTTTACACAACGTCGTAGAAATGATCTGGAATATCCCCTATGTCTCAAGGCAGAGAATAATACTTTCATTGCACCCCTAAAATCTTCTTCCTGGGTACAAATACGTCTGAGTCGGAGTAGTTGTGACTTTACTAGCCCCTTGTGTGTATGTTGTGGGTGAAAACTTGTTTTGAATAATAAAGAGTGTGTATCTGTGTCTTTGAAAAAAACTTTGACTTCCAATTTACCAGATTGTTCAAAGGAGTTTCCTTTGTAAACGGTTGTATCCAAAAAATCAATTGATCGTTCATGAAAAGTGTATTTCAAGTGAATGGATGGATCATGTGTATCCAGTATTTTTATAAAGGTCAAAAATTCTTCTTTAGAGTTTGTCCAGATTCCAAAAATATCATCAAGGTATCTTAGATATACCAAAGGTTTTATTTTACATTTTTGTAGTGCTTTTTCCTCCCAATCAGCCATAAAAATGTTTGCATAAGATGGAGCAAATCGTTTCCCCATTGCTGTTCCTTTAATTTGTAAAAAATACTCCCCATTAAATTCAAAGTCATTTCTTTTCAAATTAATCTCCAATAAATTTAGCAATTCCCCATCAGGTCGATTTTCATCCGGATATTTAATAAAAATGTTTTTGATTGATCTCATGCCGGCCGAAATGTCAATGTTTGTATACAGACTCTCAATATCAATAGAAAAAAAGAAAAAGTTGCTAGGAATAGTCAAGGTTTTAATGATGTTTACAAAATGATATGTATCTTTGATGTAGGAAGGATGTTTGACAGACAGGGGATTCAAGAAATAATCCAAATATTCTGCTGTTTGGTAAGTTTCACTCCCACAATCTGCAACGATAGGTCGTCCAGCAGGCACTTTGAAAGGTACCGTCCAATTCTTAGGATCCTTGTGAATCTTGGGTAGAATGTAAAATCTTCTCAGCCGTGGTTCCACATCTCCTTTTAAATACTGAAGTTGTTTTTCATTAATAAATTTCTTTTCATGTAGTTGGGCCAAAATTTTATGTACCTTGGGCACTGTGTTTAAATAAATAGGTTTTCTTAGTTGTTTATAATATTTTGTGTCATTTAATTGTCTTTTTGCCTCCATTATGTATTGGTCTCTACCTAATATAACTACAGTACTACCTTTATCAGCTGGTTTGATAATTATGTGTTTATTTTGGGTCAATTCTCTAAATGCTCTTTGTTCATGTAATGTCAAATTTGGTTTTTCATCTAGTAGTTTGAAGTGTTTATAGAAGTCCTGTTGATCTTTTTTAATTAAAGTTTTGATTTCTGGAGGCAATTGGTCAGTGTCAGGGGTCCAAATAGAGGTGGGCATAAACCTCTGTTGTAGTCGTTGGTTATTATCGTGTTTACCCGAAAAATATGCTACTAATTTCAGTTTCCTATGATAGTTTTGAAGGTCATATTGAAGTTGGATTGTGTCAAAATTACTTTTGGTAATCGTGGGAACAAAGGTTAGTCCTCTATTCAGAAGGTTCCACTGAGTCTGGGTTAGAGTGAAATTCTCAGCCAAGACCAGAACATTCTGAAGGAAAAGTGGTGTAGAACCTTTCGTCCCCTCTTTGAAAAGACTTAAGGGGCTGTCAAGTTTAAATAACTTGTCCAGTGGTTAAGCATGGCTCTAGCTGTTGTTCGAGTCCAATGCACATCGTCTGGCTCAGTCTCAAAGTCAGTTTCCGGAAGAGGGGGGATGTAAGGGAAGTTCCGCCTGATGTGCTGGTTGAGTTGTTGCAGAGTTTTTCGTTCTGCATGACGTAGGTCCCTGGAAAAGTTTAGCACTGGTATCCACACCTCAGCATATGGGAACTGTTTTTTAGCAGTTCTCAACGCTGCCTGTGCTTGCTTAATTGTGGTCTGTTTGGCCTTTTGCCCTCTATGGTTTATACCAAAAGACAGTACCACTTTCTCCACCACCACATGGCTGGTTGATTTTGCCATCAGGGCTTGAGCATGGCGAAAGTTGGCTCCGGGGTAGCTCTCAATTTGTAGGTCACGGACCTGGTGTTAGGGTTAGGGTTAGGGTTAGGGTTAGGGTTAGGGGTAGGGGTTAGGGTTAGGGTTAGGGTTAGGGTTAGGGTTAGGGTTAGGGTTAGGGTTAGGGTTAGGGTTAGGGTTAGGGTTAGGGTTAGGGGTAGGGTTAGGGTTAGGGTTAGGGGTAGGGGTAGGGGTAGGGTTAGGGGTTGGGTTAGGGTTAGGGTTAGGGTTAGGGTTAGGGTTAGGGTTAGGGTTAGGGTTAGGGTTAGGGGTTAGGGTTAGGGTTAGGGTTAGGGTTAGGGTTAGGGTTAGGGTTAGGGGTTAGGGTTAGGGTTAGGGTTAGGGTTAGGGTTAGGGTTAGGGTTAGGGTTAGGGGTTAGGGTTAGGGTTAGGGTTAGGGTTAGGGTTAGGGTTAGGGTTAGGGGTTAGGGGTTAGGGTTAGGGTTAGGGTTAGGGTTAGGGGTTAGGGTTAGGGTTAGGGTTAGGGTTAGGGTTGGGTTAGGGTTAGGGTTAGGGTTAGGGTTAGGGTTAGGTGGAAGGACAGGGCCCCACCTCCTTGCAGAGGCAGGGGGTGCACGGTCCATCCCCTCGTGGAACCCAGCACCCTGCTCCCAGTGAGGCTGAAAGGCCTGGCGTGCGTCATTGCGACGTTTACGACGGGAGCCAACCAGCGTCCAGCCGCCGTCTGCCATGTTGTATTGTTGCCTTGGTTATTTTAATTTAATAAGTGTTGTGTGTATGTTGTGTTGTATAAATGATGTTAAATTGAATGAACTGAAAAAAAATAGTCAAATGGTTATTTTTATTTAAAACGAAAAGAAAAAAAATGTTTTTAATACGAAGAAAAAAGTCAAATCAAAAAGTGCCTCAGTCGCGACGTTTCGACCTTAAAAGGTCTTCCTCAGGCAATTGAGGCACAGTGAAAATGGTCTGGTTAGTGGCTGAAGTCTCTAAGAGCTGTTGGCCTTACGAGAGTCAAGCTGGAAATGAGCTCTCACCCTCCCTGCTTTTATACTCTCCTGCTCGAGCCCCTCCCCTCCCTGTTTCCAAAGTTTATTTTCAGCAGTCTATATTTTCTGTTCTACTTATAATATGAACTTTGTTTTTAATCTATATTTATCAATTGATGTTTTATCTTTTTAAATTATTGTACCCCATGAATTTACCTTCTCTATTAAAATGCAACAATGATTTTTTTATTTTTGTTTTATTATTTAATTAGAATAGTTTTCAAATTTAATTTATATTGTTAATGTGTAACGGTTAGGGTTAGAAAAAAAGAGGGTTGGGGATAGGATTAGGATTAGGGTTAGGATTAGGATTAGGGTTAGGGTTAGGGTTAAGGATAGGATTAGGATTAGGATTAGGTTTAGGATTAGGGTTAGGGATAGGATTAGGGGTTGGGATTTTAAAAGGTGAACCAAGTTATGAGTCTATTGTGGAAGATGTGATGTGAACATATGGAAGTCTCTTAGTGTCCATACGAAAAAAGTTTGTTTCACTAATTATTGAATTGAGTCCTATAGTTTAATCCCCTCGGCTCCCTTGTGTCTAATTTCCTGATCCAATTAATTTCCATCTTTTTCCTCTGCCCTTTTGTCCATAGTGTGTTACTTTGAATCCCTGCCACTTTAAATGAATTCCAGCCATGAAATAAAAAATGCTTAACCAAAGGAGTGTGTGTCTGTTTTTTATTGATTATATTGTATTTGTGTTGTGTTATTCTGGTTAGAATATAATTTTTAGTCTCACCAATGTATTTCAGGCCACATTTATTACAAAAAATCATGTAAATACAGTTCGATGTCTTCCAATTGAAATTTTGATGGATTTTAAACACCATTTTATTGTGTGTATTTTCAATAAATTTTAATTTCACCAATGTTTTATCCTTTTTTTTGTTTACTTCTTGTATTGTTGTCAATTTTGCTCTGACCAAGTAGTCTTTTAAGTTTTTATTCTTCCTATATGCCGAAATGATATTGTGGTTATTGAGTAGTCCCGATTTATGAATTATGCTGTCAAAATTTCTTTTCGCCATCATATTTATTGTAGTTCCACTCTTGGAATAAGTTGTAATCAGCGGGATAAACTGAGTACTTTGCCCTGACTGTTTTTGTATGGTTTTTAAACATCTCCGTAGGAATGATCGGGAGTATCCCCTAGAACGTAAGGCAGTGAACAATGTTTTAACTGCTTCCCAAAAGTCTTGTGAGTTAGTGCAAATTCTTTTAAATCTGAGTAATTGGGATTTAATCAGGCCCCTAAATGTATGATTTGGATGATAACTTGTCTTGTGTAATAGAGCATGAGTATCTGTTTGTTTGAAAAAAACTTTGATGTCTAGTGTGCCTGTTTTATTAAATGTTTCCCCTTTGAAAATTGTTGTGTCCAAAAAATCAATTGAATCTCTGTGATATGTATGTTTGAGTCTGATTGAAGGATCATGTGAATCTAAAATTTTGAGAAATTGTTGGAAATCCTCTAATGTGTGTGTCCAAACTCCGAAGATGTCGTCCAGATATCTCAGATAAATCAGTGGTGTCAGTTTACATTTTGCCATTGCTTTCCTTTCCCAGTCAGCCATGAAAATATTGGCATATGCCGGTGCGAATCTTTTGCCCATCGCTGTACCTTTAATTTGTAAATAGAATTGATTATTGAATTCAAAGTCATTCCTGGTTAAGTTGATTTCTAACAATTTTAAGATTTCTGGGTCAGGTCTGTTGGGGTCTGGGTGTTTTGAAAATATTTCTTTCACGGCCTTAAGTCCAGCTCCAATGTCAATATTTGTGTATAAACTGTCTATGTCAATCGTGAACATGAATGAATTTTGTGGAATTTTTAGATTATTGATCAATTTGATGAAATGATACGTGTCTTTTATATAAGATGGATGAAGTGTAGATAGTGGATTCAAATAATGATCAATGTATTCTGCTGTATGATATGTGTCACTCTCACAATCTGAGACTATTGGACGGCCTGGTGGAATTTCAAAAGGGACCGTCCACTTTTCCGGTTCTTTATGTATCTTAGGCAGTATGTAAAATCTACGTGGTCTTGGGTCCCCTTCTCCCTGTAAGTATCTCATTTGTTTTTTGTTAATGAATTTTTTCTTATATAATTGAAGCAGAATGTCTGTAATGATTGGGACCGTTTGTAAGTAGATTGGATTTTCTAATTTTTTATAATAATTTTTATCATCCAATTGTCTATTGACCTCTTTAATGTATTGATCTCGTCCAAGGATTACTATAACACTACCTTTATCTGCTGGTTTAATTACTATATGTTTGTTTTCCTGTAATTGTTTCAATGCCTGCTCTTCCTCCTTAGTTAAATTTGAAAAATTGTTGTTCGTTCTGAAATGTTTTTTCATATCCTTGTTATCTTTTCTAATCAAAGCTAAAATTTCGGGGGGCAATTTTTCATCAGGAGGTTCCCACTCAGATTTGGGTAGAAAATTGAGTATTTCTGTATTTTGACTACTGTCAAAGTACAAGGATAGTTTTATTTTTCTGTGGTATGTTTGAAGGTCTAATTTTAATTGCTGTCTTTGTCCTTTAGTAATCCGTATTATTGGGATGAATGTCAAACCCTTTTCCAAAAGAGATTCCTGTGCTTTGGTGAGGTAGAAATTTTTGGCCAAAACCATCACATTTTTTGGAACAGGTCCCCTCGTCCCCTCCTCAAAGAGGCTTGTGGGGATTATAAGTTTAAAAAGGAGACCCAATGGTCCAACATGTTCCTTCCTGTTTCGTGCGTCCAGTGAACACAATCAGTTCCCGTATGGAATTTTGCAGCTGGCAAGGCTGGAACGAATGGCATGTTCCTCACAATGTGGTCATTCAACACCTTCATTGACTGTTGCTCAGCTGTAGGAAGTTTGTTGGAGTAGTTAACCACAGGGATCCATATTTCTGCATAAGGGAAACGCTTTTTTGCTTCCCTTACTGCAGCTTGCATTTGTTTGATAGTTGTTTCCCTGATCTTTTGACTCCTGCAGTTAATCCCAAAGGATAATAGAACCTTTTCCACCATTATGCTGGATGTGGCCTTTGCCATGAGAGCCTGTGCGTGTCGAAAGTTGGCTCCTGGGTAACTGTCAATCTGGAGGTCTTCGATGTAATACCCTGGAATTCTCGACAGGTTGGAGTCCCCTAGTATCAGCCACCTTCTGTTTACGCTCAATTCCCACTCAATCATTTTTCGATTAGAGTTGGCATGGCGAGTAACAGCAGTCCTCCGAGTGTCCACAGTGGGAAGTGGTGGTATTTCCATATGTGAAGGTCCTGCTTGTGGTTCCTCCTCTTCCCTCTGATCATCATGATGGAGGGGGGAGGAGTTCGGGGATTCTGGATGCAACACAGGGCTTCTGTCGTTTTGCACCTCCAAATCCTCATCAAGCCAAAAAGGAGGTGGAATTGGGCTGACTTCCCTTGTCTCAACCAGTGGGATCTGGGACTCCTCTGAGTCCGAACTGCTCTGGGAGTCCTCAGAATCTGATGTCTCTTCTGAGGATTCTATTTCCTGGTCTGCACGCTGACTCTGAGGGGAAGTCTGTGCCTCAGTAGATCTTACTTGTGGGGCTGCGGGTGGGCCAGGTGTTTGGACCCGTCTTTTCTGTGTGCGTTGCGGCAATGGAGACAAAGTAGGATGACGTGTGAGTGTTTGCACATCCTGCTCAGTTTGCTGTTGTGCATCTCTAGTTGAGGCAGAATGGGTCTCTGCCCTGGGCTCCCTGTTTGGAGGTTGAGATGTTTGCTGCTCTGCACTCTCATTGTTTGCCGCCACCCCTCCAGTGATTAAGGCTTCTGCATGTTCAATCACATCCTGTGTGATCCGTTGGAAGTTCCTATAAGCCCATCTTTTTGCAACTTGAAAGGCCTCCTTCCAATCTGCAGGAAGATTGTTGTGAATCTCCCTGAGCATGTTGTTTAGCTGCTGCTTGTAATGTTCCTCCAAAATCAGCAGCGTGTTGTAACCCCAATTTTTTGCATTTCCCACAATCAAATCAGTGGTGGCAGCTGTTGGGGTTGCTGGTTTAATCATGGATGCTAAAACATCCACCATGCGTGCGATCTGGCGTGGAGTTTGCTTTCCAGGTGCTGGAGAAACATTTTGCAGGTGATGAACCACCTTTATGATGGCATAAAGTCTGCGGATCAGCTGTCCCATAGCTGGATCAGCTGGTTCCCGTCTGACATTTCCTGCTCTTTCCTGGTGGGAACGTGGTGGCCAGAATCCTCTGTTCCTCACCACTGCTGCATAGGACCTAAATTGTGGTCCCTGGTGCTGGTTACCACGAAAGGGAGGCACTGGCTGGTTAGGTGGAAGGACAGGGCCCCACCTCCTTGCAGAGGCAGGGGGTGCACGGTCCATCCCCTCGTGGAACCCAGCACCCTGCTCCCAGTGAGGCTGAAAGGCCTGGCGTGCGTCATTGCGACGTTTACGACGGGAGCCAACCAGCGTCCAGCCGCCGTCTGCCATGTTGTATTGTTGCCTTGGTTATTTTAATTTAATAAGTGTTGTGTGTATGTTGTGTTGTATAAATGATGTTAAATTGAATGAACTGAAAAAAAATAGTCAAATGGTTATTTTTATTTAAAACGAAAAGAAAAAAAATGTTTTTAATACGAAGAAAAAAGTCAAATCAAAAAGTGCCTCAGTCGCGACGTTTCGACCTTAAAAGGTCTTCCTCAGGCAATTGAGGCACAGTGAAAATGGTCTGGTTAGTGGCTGAAGTCTCTAAGAGCTGTTGGCCTTACGAGAGTCAAGCTGGAAATGAGCTCTCACCCTCCCTGCTTTTATACTCTCCTGCTCGAGCCCCTCCCCTCCCTGTTTCCAAAGTTTATTTTCAGCAGTCTATATTTTCTGTTCTACTTATAATATGAACTTTGTTTTTAATCTATATTTATCAATTGATGTTTTATCTTTTTAAATTATTGTACCCCATGAATTTACCTTCACTATTAAAATGCAACAATGATTTTTTTATTTTTGTTTTATTATTTAATTAGAATAGTTTTCAAATTTAATTTATATTGTTAATGTGTAACGGTTAGGGTTAGAAAAAAAGAGGGTTGGGGATAGGATTAGGATTAGGGTTAGGATTAGGAGGGTTAGGGTTAGGGTTAGGGTTAGGGTTAGGGTTAGGGTTAGGGTTAGGGTTAGGGTTAGGGTTAGGGTTAGGGTTAGGGTTAGGGTTAGGGTTAGGGTTAGGGTTAGGGTTAGGGTTAGGGTTAGGGTTAGGGTTAGGGTTAGGGTTAGGGTTAGGGTTAGGGTTAGGGTTAGGGTTAGGGTTAGGGTTAGGGTTAGGGTTAGGGTTAGGGTTAGGGTTAGGGTTAGGGTTAGGGTTAGGGTTAGGGTTAGGGTTAGGGTTAGGGTTAGGGTTAGGGTTAGGGTTAGGGTTAGGGTTAGGGTTAGGGTTAGGGTTAGGGTTAGGGTTAGGGTTAGGGTTAGGGTTAGGGTTAGGGTTAGGGTTAGGGTTAGGGTTAGGGTTAGGGTTAGGGTTAGGGTTAGGGTTAGGGTTAGGGTTAGGGTTAGGGTTAGGGTTAGGGTTAGGGTTAGGGTTAGGGTTAGGGTTAGGGTTAGGGTTAGGGTTAGGGTTAGGGTTAGGGTTAGGGTTAGGGTTAGGGTTAGGGTTAGGGTTAGGGTTAGGGTTAGGGTTAGGGTTAGGGTTAGGGTTAGGGTTAGGGTTAGGGTTAGGGTTAGGGTTAGGGTTAGGGTTAGGGTTAGGGTTAGGGTTAGGGTTAGGGTTAGGGTTAGGGTTAGGGTTAGGGTTAGGGTTAGGGTTAGGGTTAGGGTTAGGGTTAGGGTTAGGGTTAGGGTTAGGGTTAGGGTTAGGGTTAGGGTTAGGGTTAGGGTTAGGGTTAGGGTTAGGGTTAGGGTTAGGGTTAGGGTTAGGGTTAGGGTTAGGGTTAGGGTTAGGGTTAGGGTTAGGGTTAGGGTTAGGGTTAGGGTTAGGGTTAGGGTTAGGGTTAGGGTTAGGGTTAGGGTTAGGGTTAGGGTTAGGGTTAGGGTTAGGGTTAGGGTTAGGGTTAGGGTTAGGGTTAGGGTTAGGGTTAGGGTTAGGGTTAGGGTTAGGGTTAGGGTTAGGGTTAGGGTTAGGGTTAGGGTTAGGGTTAGGGTTAGGGTTAGGGTTAGGGTTAGGGTTAGGGTTAGGGTTAGGGTTAGGGTTAGGGTTAGGGTTAGGGTTAGGGTTAGGGTTAGGGTTAGGGTTAGGGTTAGGGTTAGGGTTAGGGTTAGGGTTAGGGTTAGGGTTAGGGTTAGGGTTAGGGTTAGGGTTAGGGTTAGGGTTAGGGTTAGGGTTAGGGTTAGGGTTAGGGTTAGGGTTAGGGTTAGGGTTAGGGTTAGGGTTAGGGTTAGGGTTAGGGTTAGGGTTAGGGTTAGGGTTAGGGTTAGGGTTAGGGTTAGGGTTAGGGTTAGGGTTAGGGTTAGGGTTAGGGTTAGGGTTAGGGTTAGGGTTAGGGTTAGGGTTAGGGTTAGGGTTAGGGTTAGGGTTAGGGTTAGGGTTAGGGTTAGGGTTAGGGTTAGGGTTAGGGTTAGGGTTAGGGTTAGGGTTAGGGTTAGGGTTAGGGTTAGGGTTAGGGTTAGGGTTAGGGTTAGGGTTAGGGTTAGGGTTAGGGTTAGGGTTAGGGTTAGGGTTAGGGTTAGGGTTAGGGTTAGGGTTAGGGTTAGGGTTAGGGTTAGGGTTAGGGTTAGGGTTAGGGTTAGGGTTAGGGTTAGGGTTAGGGTTAGGGTTAGGGTTAGGGTTAGGGTTAGGGTTAGGGTTAGGGTTAGGGTTAGGGTTAGGGTTAGGGTTAGGGTTAGGGTTAGGGTTAGGGTTAGGGTTAGGGTTAGGGTTAGGGTTAGGGTTAGGGTTAGGGTTAGGGTTAGGGTTAGGGTTAGGGTTAGGGTTAGGGTTAGGGTTAGGGTTAGGGTTAGGGTTAGGGTTAGGGTTAGGGTTAGGGTTAGGGTTAGGGTTAGGGTTAGGGTTAGGGTTAGGGTTAGGGTTAGGGTTAGGGTTAGGGTTAGGGTTAGGGTTAGGGTTAGGGTTAGGGTTAGGGTTAGGGTTAGGGTTAGGGTTAGGGTTAGGGTTAGGGTTAGGGTTAGGGTTAGGGTTAGGGTTAGGGTTAGGGTTAGGGTTAGGGTTAGGGTTAGGGTTAGGGTTAGGGTTAGGGTTAGGGTTAGGGTTAGGGTTAGGGTTAGGGTTAGGGTTAGGGTTAGGGTTAGGGTTAGGGTTAGGGTTAGGGTTAGGGTTAGGGTTAGGGTTAGGGTTAGGGTTAGGGTTAGGGTTAGGGTTAGGGTTAGGGTTAGGGTTAGGGTTAGGGTTAGGGTTAGGGTTAGGGTTAGGGTTAGGGTTAGGGTTAGGGTTAGGGTTAGGGTTAGGGTTAGGGTTAGGGTTAGGGTTAGGGTTAGGGTTAGGGTTAGGGTTAGGGTTAGGGTTAGGGTTAGGGTTAGGGTTAGGGTTAGGGTTAGGGTTAGGGTTAGGGTTAGGGTTAGGGTTAGGGTTAGGGTTAGGGTTAGGGTTAGGGTTAGGGTTAGGGTTAGGGTTAGGGTTAGGGTTAGGGTTAGGGTTAGGGTTAGGGTTAGGGTTAGGGTTAGGGTTAGGGTTAGGGTTAGGGTTAGGGTTAGGGTTAGGGTTAGGGTTAGGGTTAGGGTTAGGGTTAGGGTTAGGGTTAGGGTTAGGGTTAGGGTTAGGGTTAGGGTTAGGGTTAGGGTTAGGGTTAGGGTTAGGGTTAGGGTTAGGGTTAGGGTTAGGGTTAGGGTTAGGGTTAGGGTTAGGGTTAGGGTTAGGGTTAGGGTTAGGGTTAGGGTTAGGGTTAGGGTTAGGGTTAGGGTTAGGGTTAGGGTTAGGGTTAGGGTTAGGGTTAGGGTTAGGGTTAGGGTTAGGGTTAGGGTTAGGGTTAGGGTTAGGGTTAGGGTTAGGGTTAGGGTTAGGGTTAGGGTTAGGGTTAGGGTTAGGGTTAGGGTTAGGGTTAGGGTTAGGGTTAGGGTTAGGGTTAGGGTTAGGGTTAGGGTTAGGGTTAGGGTTAGGGTTAGGGTTAGGGTTAGGGTTAGGGTTAGGGTTAGGGTTAGGGTTAGGGTTAGGGTTAGGGTTAGGGTTAGGGTTAGGGTTAGGGTTAGGGTTAGGGTTAGGGTTAGGGTTAGGGTTAGGGTTAGGGTTAGGGTTAGGGTTAGGGTTAGGGTTAGGGTTAGGGTTAGGGTTAGGGTTAGGGTTAGGGTTAGGGTTAGGGTTAGGGTTAGGGTTAGGGTTAGGGTTAGGGTTAGGGTTAGGGTTAGGGTTAGGGTTAGGGTTAGGGTTAGGGTTAGGGTTAGGGTTAGGGTTAGGGTTAGGGTTAGGGTTAGGGTTAGGGTTAGGGTTAGGGTTAGGGTTAGGGTTAGGGTTAGGGTTAGGGTTAGGGTTAGGGTTAGGGTTAGGGTTAGGGTTAGGGTTAGGGTTAGGGTTAGGGTTAGGGTTAGGGTTAGGGTTAGGGTTAGGGTTAGGGTTAGGGTTAGGGTTAGGGTTAGGGTTAGGGTTAGGGTTAGGGTTAGGGTTAGGGTTAGGGTTAGGGTTAGGGTTAGGGTTAGGGTTAGGGTTAGGGTTAGGGTTAGGGTTAGGGTTAGGGTTAGGGTTAGGGTTAGGGTTAGGGTTAGGGTTAGGGTTAGGGTTAGGGTTAGGGTTAGGGTTAGGGTTAGGGTTAGGGTTAGGGTTAGGGTTAGGGTTAGGGTTAGGGTTAGGGTTAGGGTTAGGGTTAGGGTTAGGGTTAGGGTTAGGGTTAGGGTTAGGGTTAGGGTTAGGGTTAGGGTTAGGGTTAGGGTTAGGGTTAGGGTTAGGGTTAGGGTTAGGGTTAGGGTTAGGGTTAGGGTTAGGGTTAGGGTTAGGGTTAGGGTTAGGGTTAGGGTTAGGGTTAGGGTTAGGGTTAGGGTTAGGGTTAGGGTTAGGGTTAGGGTTAGGGTTAGGGTTAGGGTTAGGGTTAGGGTTAGGGTTAGGGTTAGGGTTAGGGTTAGGGTTAGGGTTAGGGTTAGGGTTAGGGTTAGGGTTAGGGTTAGGGTTAGGGTTAGGGTTAGGGTTAGGGTTAGGGTTAGGGTTAGGGTTAGGGTTAGGGTTAGGGTTAGGGTTAGGGTTAGGGTTAGGGTTAGGGTTAGGGTTAGGGTTAGGGTTAGGGTTAGGGTTAGGGTTAGGGTTAGGGTTAGGGTTAGGGTTAGGGTTAGGGTTAGGGTTAGGGTTAGGGTTAGGGTTAGGGTTAGGGTTAGGGTTAGGGTTAGGGTTAGGGTTAGGGTTAGGGTTAGGGTTAGGGTTAGGGTTAGGGTTAGGGTTAGGGTTAGGGTTAGGGTTAGGGTTAGGGTTAGGGTTAGGGTTAGGGTTAGGGTTAGGGTTAGGGTTAGGGTTAGGGTTAGGGTTAGGGTTAGGGTTAGGGTTAGGGTTAGGGTTAGGGTTAGGGTTAGGGTTAGGGTTAGGGTTAGGGTTAGGGTTAGGGTTAGGGTTAGGGTTAGGGTTAGGGTTAGGGTTAGGGTTAGGGTTAGGGTTAGGGTTAGGGTTAGGGTTAGGGTTAGGGTTAGGGTTAGGGTTAGGGTTAGGGTTAGGGTTAGGGTTAGGGTTAGGGTTAGGGTTAGGGTTAGGGTTAGGGTTAGGGTTAGGGTTAGGGTTAGGGTTAGGGTTAGGGTTAGGGTTAGGGTTAGGGTTAGGGTTAGGGTTAGGGTTAGGGTTAGGGTTAGGGTTAGGGTTAGGGTTAGGGTTAGGGTTAGGGTTAGGGTTAGGGTTAGGGTTAGGGTTAGGGTTAGGGTTAGGGTTAGGGTTAGGGTTAGGGTTAGGGTTAGGGTTAGGGTTAGGGTTAGGGTTAGGGTTAGGGTTAGGGTTAGGGTTAGGGTTAGGGTTAGGGTTAGGGTTAGGGTTAGGGTTAGGGTTAGGGTTAGGGTTAGGGTTAGGGTTAGGGTTAGGGTTAGGGTTAGGGTTAGGGTTAGGGTTAGGGTTAGGGTTAGGGTTAGGGTTAGGGTTAGGGTTAGGGTTAGGGTTAGGGTTAGGGTTAGGGTTAGGGTTAGGGTTAGGGTTAGGGTTAGGGTTAGGGTTAGGGTTAGGGTTAGGGTTAGGGTTAGGGTTAGGGTTAGGGTTAGGGTTAGGGTTAGGGTTAGGGTTAGGGTTAGGGTTAGGGTTAGGGTTAGGGTTAGGGTTAGGGTTAGGGTTAGGGTTAGGGTTAGGGTTAGGGTTAGGGTTAGGGTTAGGGTTAGGGTTAGGGTTAGGGTTAGGGTTAGGGTTAGGGTTAGGGTTAGGGTTAGGGTTAGGGTTAGGGTTAGGGTTAGGGTTAGGGTTAGGGTTAGGGTTAGGGTTAGGGTTAGGGTTAGGGTTAGGGTTAGGGTTAGGGTTAGGGTTAGGGTTAGGGTTAGGGTTAGGGTTAGGGTTAGGGTTAGGGTTAGGGTTAGGGTTAGGGTTAGGGTTAGGGTTAGGGTTAGGGTTAGGGTTAGGGTTAGGGTTAGGGTTAGGGTTAGGGTTAGGGTTAGGGTTAGGGTTAGGGTTAGGGTTAGGGTTAGGGTTAGGGTTAGGGTTAGGGTTAGGGTTAGGGTTAGGGTTAGGGTTAGGGTTAGGGTTAGGGTTAGGGTTAGGGTTAGGGTTAGGGTTAGGGTTAGGGTTAGGGTTAGGGTTAGGGTTAGGGTTAGGGTTAGGGTTAGGGTTAGGGTTAGGGTTAGGGTTAGGGTTAGGGTTAGGGTTAGGGTTAGGGTTAGGGTTAGGGTTAGGGTTAGGGTTAGGGTTAGGGTTAGGGTTAGGGTTAGGGTTAGGGTTAGGGTTAGGGTTAGGGTTAGGGTTAGGGTTAGGGTTAGGGTTAGGGTTAGGGTTAGGGTTAGGGTTAGGGTTAGGGTTAGGGTTAGGGTTAGGGTTAGGGTTAGGGTTAGGGTTAGGGTTAGGGTTAGGGTTAGGGTTAGGGTTAGGGTTAGGGTTAGGGTTAGGGTTAGGGTTAGGGTTAGGGTTAGGGTTAGGGTTAGGGT
Source organism: Oryzias latipes (assembly GCF_053564925.1). Taxonomy (NCBI): domain Eukaryota; kingdom Metazoa; phylum Chordata; class Actinopteri; order Beloniformes; family Adrianichthyidae; genus Oryzias; species Oryzias latipes. Next base: position 30,479,947 of record NC_136255.1, read on the forward strand.
TAGGGTTAGGGTTAGGGTTAGGGTTAGGGTTAGGGTTAGGGTTAGGGTTAGGGTTAGGGTTAGGGTTAGGGTTAGGGTTAGGGTTAGGGTTAGGGTTAGGGTTAGGGTTAGGGTTAGGGTTAGGGTTAGGGTTAGGGTTAGGGTTAGGGTTAGGGTTAGGGTTAGGGTTAGGGTTAGGGTTAGGGTTAGGGTTAGGGTTAGGGTTAGGGTTAGGGTTAGGGTTAGGGTTAGGGTTAGGGTTAGGGTTAGGGTTAGGGTTAGGGTTAGGGTTAGGGTTAGGGTTAGGGTTAGGGTTAGGGTTAGGGTTAGGGTTAGGGTTAGGGTTAGGGTTAGGGTTAGGGTTAGGGTTAGGGTTAGGGTTAGGGTTAGGGTTAGGGTTAGGGTTAGGGTTAGGGTTAGGGTTAGGGTTAGGGTTAGGGTTAGGGTTAGGGTTAGGGTTAGGGTTAGGGTTAGGGTTAGGGTTAGGGTTAGGGTTAGGGTTAGGGTTAGGGTTAGGGTTAGGGTTAGGGTTAGGGTTAGGGTTAGGGTTAGGGTTAGGGTTAGGGTTAGGGTTAGGGTTAGGGTTAGGGTTAGGGTTAGGGTTAGGGTTAGGGTTAGGGTTAGGGTTAGGGTTAGGGTTAGGGTTAGGGTTAGGGTTAGGGTTAGGGTTAGGGTTAGGGTTAGGGTTAGGGTTAGGGTTAGGGTTAGGGTTAGGGTTAGGGTTAGGGTTAGGGTTAGGGTTAGGGTTAGGGTTAGGGTTAGGGTTAGGGTTAGGGTTAGGGTTAGGGTTAGGGTTAGGGTTAGGGTTAGGGTTAGGGTTAGGGTTAGGGTTAGGGTTAGGGTTAGGGTTAGGGTTAGGGTTAGGGTTAGGGTTAGGGTTAGGGTTAGGGTTAGGGTTAGGGTTAGGGTTAGGGTTAGGGTTAGGGTTAGGGTTAGGGTTAGGGTTAGGGTTAGGGTTAGGGTTAGGGTTAGGGTTAGGGTTAGGGTTAGGGTTAGGGTTAGGGTTAGGGTTAGGGTTAGGGTTAGGGTTAGGGTTAGGGTTAGGGTTAGGGTTAGGGTTAGGGTTAGGGTTAGGGTTAGGGTTAGGGTTAGGGTTAGGGTTAGGGTTAGGGTTAGGGTTAGGGTTAGGGTTAGGGTTAGGGTTAGGGTTAGGGTTAGGGTTAGGGTTAGGGTTAGGGTTAGGGTTAGGGTTAGGGTTAGGGTTAGGGTTAGGGTTAGGGTTAGGGTTAGGGTTAGGGTTAGGGTTAGGGTTAGGGTTAGGGTTAGGGTTAGGGTTAGGGTTAGGGTTAGGGTTAGGGTTAGGGTTAGGGTTAGGGTTAGGGTTAGGGTTAGGGTTAGGGTTAGGGTTAGGGTTAGGGTTAGGGTTAGGGTTAGGGTTAGGGTTAGGGTTAGGGTTAGGGTTAGGGTTAGGGTTAGGGTTAGGGTTAGGGTTAGGGTTAGGGTTAGGGTTAGGGTTAGGGTTAGGGTTAGGGTTAGGGTTAGGGTTAGGGTTAGGGTTAGGGTTAGGGTTAGGGTTAGGGTTAGGGTTAGGGTTAGGGTTAGGGTTAGGGTTAGGGTTAGGGTTAGGGTTAGGGTTAGGGTTAGGGTTAGGGTTAGGGTTAGGGTTAGGGTTAGGGTTAGGGTTAGGGTTAGGGTTAGGGTTAGGGTTAGGGTTAGGGTTAGGGTTAGGGTTAGGGTTAGGGTTAGGGTTAGGGTTAGGGTTAGGGTTAGGGTTAGGGTTAGGGTTAGGGTTAGGGTTAGGGTTAGGGTTAGGGTTAGGGTTAGGGTTAGGGTTAGGGTTAGGGTTAGGGTTAGGGTTAGGGTTAGGGTTAGGGTTAGGGTTAGGGTTAGGGTTAGGGTTAGGGTTAGGGTTAGGGTTAGGGTTAGGGTTAGGGTTAGGGTTAGGGTTAGGGTTAGGGTTAGGGTTAGGGTTAGGGTTAGGGTTAGGGTTAGGGTTAGGGTTAGGGTTAGGGTTAGGGTTAGGGTTAGGGTTAGGGTTAGGGTTAGGGTTAGGGTTAGGGTTAGGGTTAGGGTTAGGGTTAGGGTTAGGGTTAGGGTTAGGGTTAGGGTTAGGGTTAGGGTTAGGGTTAGGGTTAGGGTTAGGGTTAGGGTTAGGGTTAGGGTTAGGGTTAGGGTTAGGGTTAGGGTTAGGGTTAGGGTTAGGGTTAGGGTTAGGGTTAGGGTTAGGGTTAGGGTTAGGGTTAGGGTTAGGGTTAGGGTTAGGGTTAGGGTTAGGGTTAGGGTTAGGGTTAGGGTTAGGGTTAGGGTTAGGGTTAGGGTTAGGGTTAGGGTTAGGGTTAGGGTTAGGGTTAGGGTTAGGGTTAGGGTTAGGGTTAGGGTTAGGGTTAGGGTTAGGGTTAGGGTTAGGGTTAGGGTTAGGGTTAGGGTTAGGGTTAGGGTTAGGGTTAGGGTTAGGGTTAGGGTTAGGGTTAGGGTTAGGGTTAGGGTTAGGGTTAGGGTTAGGGTTAGGGTTAGGGTTAGGGTTAGGGTTAGGGTTAGGGTTAGGGTTAGGGTTAGGGTTAGGGTTAGGGTTAGGGTTAGGGTTAGGGTTAGGGTTAGGGTTAGGGTTAGGGTTAGGGTTAGGGTTAGGGTTAGGGTTAGGGTTAGGGTTAGGGTTAGGGTTAGGGTTAGGGTTAGGGTTAGGGTTAGGGTTAGGGTTAGGGTTAGGGTTAGGGTTAGGGTTAGGGTTAGGGTTAGGGTTAGGGTTAGGGTTAGGGTTAGGGTTAGGGTTAGGGTTAGGGTTAGGGTTAGGGTTAGGGTTAGGGTTAGGGTTAGGGTTAGGGTTAGGGTTAGGGTTAGGGTTAGGGTTAGGGTTAGGGTTAGGGTTAGGGTTAGGGTTAGGGTTAGGGTTAGGGTTAGGGTTAGGGTTAGGGTTAGGGTTAGGGTTAGGGTTAGGGTTAGGGTTAGGGTTAGGGTTAGGGTTAGGGTTAGGGTTAGGGTTAGGGTTAGGGTTAGGGTTAGGGTTAGGGTTAGGGTTAGGGTTAGGGTTAGGGTTAGGGTTAGGGTTAGGGTTAGGGTTAGGGTTAGGGTTAGGGTTAGGGTTAGGGTTAGGGTTAGGGTTAGGGTTAGGGTTAGGGTTAGGGTTAGGGTTAGGGTTAGGGTTAGGGTTAGGGTTAGGGTTAGGGTTAGGGTTAGGGTTAGGGTTAGGGTTAGGGTTAGGGTTAGGGTTAGGGTTAGGGTTAGGGTTAGGGTTAGGGTTAGGGTTAGGGTTAGGGTTAGGGTTAGGGTTAGGGTTAGGGTTAGGGTTAGGGTTAGGGTTAGGGTTAGGGTTAGGGTTAGGGTTAGGGTTAGGGTTAGGGTTAGGGTTAGGGTTAGGGTTAGGGTTAGGGTTAGGGTTAGGGTTAGGGTTAGGGTTAGGGTTAGGGTTAGGGTTAGGGTTAGGGTTAGGGTTAGGGTTAGGGTTAGGGTTAGGGTTAGGGTTAGGGTTAGGGTTAGGGTTAGGGTTAGGGTTAGGGTTAGGGTTAGGGTTAGGGTTAGGGTTAGGGTTAGGGTTAGGGTTAGGGTTAGGGTTAGGGTTAGGGTTAGGGTTAGGGTTAGGGTTAGGGTTAGGGTTAGGGTTAGGGTTAGGGTTAGGGTTAGGGTTAGGGTTAGGGTTAGGGTTAGGGTTAGGGTTAGGGTTAGGGTTAGGGTTAGGGTTAGGGTTAGGGTTAGGGTTAGGGTTAGGGTTAGGGTTAGGGTTAGGGTTAGGGTTAGGGTTAGGGTTAGGGTTAGGGTTAGGGTTAGGGTTAGGGTTAGGGTTAGGGTTAGGGTTAGGGTTAGGGTTAGGGTTAGGGTTAGGGTTAGGGTTAGGGTTAGGGTTAGGGTTAGGGTTAGGGTTAGGGTTAGGGTTAGGGTTAGGGTTAGGGTTAGGGTTAGGGTTAGGGTTAGGGTTAGGGTTAGGGTTAGGGTTAGGGTTAGGGTTAGGGTTAGGGTTAGGGTTAGGGTTAGGGTTAGGGTTAGGGTTAGGGTTAGGGTTAGGGTTAGGGTTAGGGTTAGGGTTAGGGTTAGGGTTAGGGTTAGGGTTAGGGTTAGGGTTAGGGTTAGGGTTAGGGTTAGGGTTAGGGTTAGGGTTAGGGTTAGGGTTAGGGTTAGGGTTAGGGTTAGGGTTAGGGTTAGGGTTAGGGTTAGGGTTAGGGTTAGGGTTAGGGTTAGGGTTAGGGTTAGGGTTAGGGTTAGGGTTAGGGTTAGGGTTAGGGTTAGGGTTAGGGTTAGGGTTAGGGTTAGGGTTAGGGTTAGGGTTAGGGTTAGGGTTAGGGTTAGGGTTAGGGTTAGGGTTAGGGTTAGGGTTAGGGTTAGGGTTAGGGTTAGGGTTAGGGTTAGGGTTAGGGTTAGGGTTAGGGTTAGGGTTAGGGTTAGGGTTAGGGTTAGGGTTAGGGTTAG
>NC_136256.1:0-17500 GCF_053564925.1 Oryzias latipes
CCCTAACCCTACCCTAACCCTAACCCTAACCCTAACCCTAACCCTAACCCTAACCCTAACCCTAACCCTAACCCTAACCCTAACCCTAACCCTAACCCTAACCCTAACCCTAACCCTAACCCTAACCCTAACCCTAACCCTAACCCTAACCCTAACCCTAACCCTAACCCTAACCCTAACCCTAACCCTAACCCTAACCCTAACCCTAACCCTAACCCTAACCCTAACCCTAACCCTAACCCTAACCCTAACCCTAACCCTAACCCTAACCCTAACCCCTAACCCTAACCCTAACCCTAACCCTAACCCTAACCCTAACCCTAACCCTAACCCTAACCCTAACCCTAACCCTAACCCTAACCCTAACCCTAACCCTAACCCTAACCCTAACCCTAACCCTAACCCTAACCCTAACCCTAACCCTAACCCTAACCCTAACCCTAACCCTAACCCTAACCCTAACCCTAACCCTAACCCTAACCCTAACCCTAACCCTAACCCTAACCCTAACCCTAACCCTAACCCTAACCCTAACCCTAACCCTAACCCTAACCCTAACCCTAACCCTAACCCTAACCCTAACCCTAACCCTAACCCTAACCCTAACCCTAACCCTAACCCTAACCCTAACCCTAACCCTAACCCTAACCCTAACCCTAACCCTAACCCTAACCCTAACCCTAACCCTAACCCTAACCCTAACCCTAACCCTAACCCTAACCCTAACCCTAACCCTAACCCTAACCCTAACCCTAACCCTAACCCTAACCCTAACCCTAACCCTAACCCTAACCCTAACCCTAACCCTAACCCTAACCCTAACCCTAACCCTAACCCTAACCCTAACCCTAACCCTAACCCTAACCCTAACCCTAACCCTAACCCTAACCCTAACCCTAACCCTAACCCTAACCCTAACCCTAACCCTAACCCTAACCCTAACCCTAACCCTAACCCTAACCCTAACCCTAACCCTAACCCTAACCCTAACCCTAACCCTAACCCTAACCCTAACCCTAACCCTAACCCTAACCCTAACCCTACCCTAACCCTAACCCTAACCCTAACCCTAACCCTAACCCTAACCCTAACCCTAACCCTAACCCTAACCCTAACCCTAACCCTAACCCTAACCCTAACCCTAACCCTAACCCTAACCCTAACCCTAACCCTAACCCTAACCCTAACCCTAACCCTAACCCTAACCCCTAACCCTAACCCTAACCCTAACCCTAACCCTAACCCTAACCCTAAACCCTAACCCTAACCCTAACCCTAACCCTAACCCTAACCCTAACCCTAACCCTAACCCTAACCCTAACCCTAACCCTAACCCTAACCCTAACCCTAACCCTAACCCTAACCCTAACCCTAACCCTAACCCTAACCCTAACCCTAACCCTAACCCTAACCCTAACCCTAACCCTAACCCTAACCCTAACCCTAACCCTAACCCCTAACCCTAACCCTAACCCTAACCCTAACCCTAACCCTAACCCTACCCTAACCCTAACCCTAACCCTAACCCTAACCCTAACCCTAACCCTAACCCTAACCCTAACCCTAACCCTAACCCTAACCCTAACCCTAACCCTAACCCTAACCCTAACCCTAACCCTAACCCTAACCCTAACCCTAACCCTAACCCTAACCCTAACCCTAACCCTAACCCTAACCCTAACCCTAACCCTAACCCTAACCCTAACCCTAACCCTAACCCTAACCCTAACCCTAACCCTAACCCTAACCCTAACCCTAACCCTAACCCTAACCCTAACCCTAACCCTAACCCTAACCCTAACCCTAACCCTAACCCTAACCCTAACCCTAACCCTAACCCTAACCCTAACCCTAACCCTAACCCTAACCCTAACCCTAACCCTAACCCTAACCCTAACCCTAACCCTAACCCTAACCCTAACCCTAACCCTAACCCTAACCCTAACCCTAACCCTAACCCTAACCCTAACCCTAACCCTAACCCTAACCCTAACCCTAACCCTAACCCTAACCCTAACCCTAACCCTAACCCTAACCCTAACCCTAACCCTAACCCTAACCCTAACCCTAACCCTAACCCTAACCCTAACCCTAACCCTAACCCTAACCCTAACCCTAACCCTAACCCTAACCCTAACCCTAACCCTAACCCTAACCCTAACCCTAACCCTAACCCTAACCCTAACCCTAACCCCTAACCCTAACCCTAACCCTAACCCTAACCCTAACCCTAACCCTAACCCTAACCCTAACCCTAACCCTAACCCTAACCCTAACCCTAACCCTAACCCTAACCCTAACCCTAACCCTAACCCTAACCCTAACCCTAACCCTAACCCTAACCCTAACCCTAACCCTAACCCTAACCCTAACCCTAACCCTAACCCTAACCCTAACCCTAACCCTAACCCTAACCCTAACCCTAACCCTAACCCTAACCCTAACCCTAACCCTAACCCTAACCCTAACCCTAACCCTAACCCTAACCCTAACCCTAACCCTAACCCTAACCCTAACCCTAACCCTAACCCTAACCCTAACCCTAACCCTAACCCTAACCCTAACCCTAACCCTAACCCTAACCCTAACCCTAACCCTAACCCTAACCCTAACCCTAACCCTAACCCTAACCCTAACCCTAACCCTAACCCTAACCCTAACCCTAACCCTAACCCTAACCCTAACCCTAACCCTAACCCTAACCCTAACCCTAACCCTAACCCTAACCCTAACCCTAACCCTAACCCTAACCCTAACCCTAACCCTAACCCTAACCCTAACCCTAACCCTAACCCTAACCCTAACCCTAACCCTAACCCTAACCCTAACCCTAACCCTAACCCTAACCCTAACCCTAACCCTAACCCTAACCCTAACCCTAACCCTAACCCTAACCCTAACCCTAACCCTAACCCTAACCCTAACCCTAACCCTAACCCTAACCCTAACCCTAACCCTAACCCTAACCCTAACCCTAACCCTAACCCTAACCCTAACCCTAACCCTAACCCTAACCCTAACCCTAACCCTAACCCTAACCCTAACCCTAACCCTAACCCTAACCCTAACCCTAACCCTAACCCTAACCCTAACCCTAACCCTAACCCTAACCCTAACCCTAACCCTAACCCTAACCCTAACCCTAACCCCTAACCCTAACCCTAACCCTAACCCTAACCCTAACCCTAACCCTAACCCTAACCCTAACCCTAACCCTAACCCTAACCCTAACCCTAACCCTAACCCTAACCCTAACCCTAACCCTAACCCTAACCCTAACCCTAACCCTAACCCTAACCCTAACCCTAACCCTAACCCTAACCCTAACCCTAACCCTAACCCTAACCCTAACCCTAACCCTAACCCTAACCCTAACCCTAACCCTAACCCTAACCCTAACCCTAACCCTAACCCTAACCCTAACCCTAACCCTAACCCTAACCCTAACCCTAACCCTAACCCTAACCCTAACCCTAACCCTAACCCTAACCCTAACCCTAACCCTAACCCTAACCCTAACCCTAACCCTAACCCTAACCCTAACCCTAACCCTAACCCTAACCCTAACCCTAACCCTAACCCTAACCCTAACCCTAACCCTAACCCTAACCCTAACCCTAACCCTAACCCTAACCCTAACCCTAACCCTAACCCTAACCCTAACCCTAACCCTAACCCTAACCCTAACCCTAACCCTAACCCTAACCCTAACCCTAACCCTAACCCTAACCCTAACCCTAACCCTAACCCTAACCCTAACCCTAACCCTAACCCTAACCCTAACCCTAACCCTAACCCTAACCCTAACCCTAACCCTAACCCTAACCCTAACCCTAACCCTAACCCTAACCCTAACCCTAACCCTAACCCTAACCCTAACCCTAACCCTAACCCTAACCCTAACCCTAACCCTAACCCTAACCCTAACCCTAACCCTAACCCTAACCCTAACCCTAACCCTAACCCTAACCCTAACCCTAACCCTAACCCTAACCCTAACCCTAACCCTAACCCTAACCCTAACCCTAACCCTAACCCTAACCCTAACCCTAACCCTAACCCTAACCCTAACCCTAACCCTAACCCTAACCCTAACCCTAACCCTAACCCTAACCCTAACCCTAACCCTAACCCTAACCCTAACCCTAACCCTAACCCTAACCCTAACCCTAACCCTAACCCTAACCCTAACCCTAACCCTAACCCTAACCCTAACCCTAACCCTAACCCTAACCCTAACCCTAACCCTAACCCTAACCCTAACCCTAACCCTAACCCTAACCCTAACCCTAACCCTAACCCTAACCCTAACCCTAACCCTAACCCTAACCCTAACCCTAACCCTAACCCTAACCCTAACCCTAACCCTAACCCTAACCCTAACCCTAACCCTAACCCTAACCCTAACCCTAACCCTAACCCTAACCCTAACCCTAACCCTAACCCTAACCCTAACCCTAACCCTAACCCTAACCCTAACCCTAACCCTAACCCTAACCCTAACCCTAACCCTAACCCTAACCCTAACCCTAACCCTAACCCTAACCCTAACCCTAACCCTAACCCTAACCCTAACCCTAACCCTAACCCTAACCCTAACCCTAACCCTAACCCTAACCCTAACCCTAACCCTAACCCTAACCCTAACCCTAACCCTAACCCTAACCCTAACCCTAACCCTAACCCTAACCCTAACCCTAACCCTAACCCTAACCCTAACCCTAACCCTAACCCTAACCCTAACCCTAACCCTAACCCTAACCCTAACCCTAACCCTAACCCTAACCCTAACCCTAACCCTAACCCTAACCCTAACCCTAACCCTAACCCTAACCCTAACCCTAACCCTAACCCTAACCCTAACCCTAACCCTAACCCTAACCCTAACCCTAACCCTAACCCTAACCCTAACCCTAACCCTAACCCTAACCCTAACCCTAACCCTAACCCTAACCCTAACCCTAACCCTAACCCTAACCCTAACCCTAACCCTAACCCTAACCCTAACCCTAACCCTAACCCTAACCCTAACCCTAACCCTAACCCTAACCCTAACCCTAACCCTAACCCTAACCCTAACCCTAACCCTAACCCTAACCCTAACCCTAACCCTAACCCTAACCCTAACCCTAACCCTAACCCTAACCCTAACCCTAACCCTAACCCTAACCCTAACCCTAACCCTAACCCTAACCCTAACCCTAACCCTAACCCTAACCCTAACCCTAACCCTAACCCTAACCCTAACCCTAACCCTAACCCTAACCCTAACCCTAACCCTAACCCTAACCCTAACCCTAACCCTAACCCTAACCCTAACCCTAACCCTAACCCTAACCCTAACCCTAACCCTAACCCTAACCCTAACCCTAACCCTAACCCTAACCCTAACCCTAACCCTAACCCTAACCCTAACCCTAACCCTAACCCTAACCCTAACCCTAACCCTAACCCTAACCCTAACCCTAACCCTAACCCTAACCCTAACCCTAACCCTAACCCTAACCCTAACCCTAACCCTAACCCTAACCCTAACCCTAACCCTAACCCTAACCCTAACCCTAACCCTAACCCTAACCCTAACCCTAACCCTAACCCTAACCCTAACCCTAACCCTAACCCTAACCCTAACCCTAACCCTAACCCTAACCCTAACCCTAACCCTAACCCTAACCCTAACCCTAACCCTAACCCTAACCCTAACCCTAACCCTAACCCTAACCCTAACCCTAACCCTAACCCTAACCCTAACCCTAACCCTAACCCTAACCCTAACCCTAACCCTAACCCTAACCCTAACCCTAACCCTAACCCTAACCCTAACCCTAACCCTAACCCTAACCCTAACCCTAACCCTAACCCTAACCCTAACCCTAACCCTAACCCTAACCCTAACCCTAACCCTAACCCTAACCCTAACCCTAACCCTAACCCTAACCCTAACCCTAACCCTAACCCTAACCCTAACCCTAACCCTAACCCTAACCCTAACCCTAACCCTAACCCTAACCCTAACCCTAACCCTAACCCTAACCCTAACCCTAACCCTAACCCTAACCCTAACCCTAACCCTAACCCTAACCCTAACCCTAACCCTAACCCTAACCCTAACCCTAACCCTAACCCTAACCCTAACCCTAACCCTAACCCTAACCCTAACCCTAACCCTAACCCTAACCCTAACCCTAACCCTAACCCTAACCCTAACCCTAACCCTAACCCTAACCCTAACCCTAACCCTAACCCTAACCCTAACCCTAACCCTAACCCTAACCCTAACCCTAACCCTAACCCTAACCCTAACCCTAACCCTAACCCTAACCCTAACCCTAACCCTAACCCTAACCCTAACCCTAACCCTAACCCTAACCCTAACCCTAACCCTAACCCTAACCCTAACCCTAACCCTAACCCTAACCCTAACCCTAACCCTAACCCTAACCCTAACCCTAACCCTAACCCTAACCCTAACCCTAACCCTAACCCTAACCCTAACCCTAACCCTAACCCTAACCCTAACCCTAACCCTAACCCTAACCCTAACCCTAACCCTAACCCTAACCCTAACCCTAACCCTAACCCTAACCCTAACCCTAACCCTAACCCTAACCCTAACCCTAACCCTAACCCTAACCCTAACCCTAACCCTAACCCTAACCCTAACCCTAACCCTAACCCTAACCCTAACCCTAACCCTAACCCTAACCCTAACCCTAACCCTAACCCTAACCCTAACCCTAACCCTAACCCTAACCCTAACCCTAACCCTAACCCTAACCCTAACCCTAACCCTAACCCTAACCCTAACCCTAACCCTAACCCTAACCCTAACCCTAACCCTAACCCTAACCCTAACCCTAACCCTAACCCTAACCCTAACCCTAACCCTAACCCTAACCCTAACCCTAACCCTAACCCTAACCCTAACCCTAACCCTAACCCTAACCCTAACCCTAACCCTAACCCTAACCCTAACCCTAACCCTAACCCTAACCCTAACCCTAACCCTAACCCTAACCCTAACCCTAACCCTAACCCTAACCCTAACCCTAACCCTAACCCTAACCCTAACCCTAACCCTAACCCTAACCCTAACCCTAACCCTAACCCTAACCCTAACCCTAACCCTAACCCTAACCCTAACCCTAACCCTAACCCTAACCCTAACCCTAACCCTAACCCTAACCCTAACCCTAACCCTAACCCTAACCCTAACCCTAACCCTAACCCTAACCCTAACCCTAACCCTAACCCTAACCCTAACCCTAACCCTAACCCTAACCCTAACCCTAACCCTAACCCTAACCCTAACCCTAACCCTAACCCTAACCCTAACCCTAACCCTAACCCTAACCCTAACCCTAACCCTAACCCTAACCCTAACCCTAACCCTAACCCTAACCCTAACCCTAACCCTAACCCTAACCCTAACCCTAACCCTAACCCTAACCCTAACCCTAACCCTAACCCTAACCCTAACCCTAACCCTAACCCTAACCCTAACCCTAACCCTAACCCTAACCCTAACCCTAACCCTAACCCTAACCCTAACCCTAACCCTAACCCTAACCCTAACCCTAACCCTAACCCTAACCCTAACCCTAACCCTAACCCTAACCCTAACCCTAACCCTAACCCTAACCCTAACCCTAACCCTAACCCTAACCCTAACCCTAACCCTAACCCTAACCCTAACCCTAACCCTAACCCTAACCCTAACCCTAACCCTAACCCTAACCCTAACCCTAACCCTAACCCTAACCCTAACCCTAACCCTAACCCTAACCCTAACCCTAACCCTAACCCTAACCCTAACCCTAACCCTAACCCTAACCCTAACCCTAACCCTAACCCTAACCCTAACCCTAACCCTAACCCTAACCCTAACCCTAACCCTAACCCTAACCCTAACCCTAACCCTAACCCTAACCCTAACCCTAACCCTAACCCTAACCCTAACCCTAACCCTAACCCTAACCCTAACCCTAACCCTAACCCTAACCCTAACCCTAACCCCTAACCCTAACCCTAACCCTAACCCTAACCCTAACCCTAACCCTAACCCTAACCCTAACCCTAACCCTAACCCTAACCCTAACCCTAACCCTAACCCTAACCCTAACCCTAACCCTAACCCTAACCCTAACCCTAACCCTAACCCTAACCCTAACCCTAACCCTAACCCTAACCCTAACCCTAACCCTAACCCTAACCCTAACCCTAACCCTAACCCTAACCCTAACCCTAACCCTAACCCTAACCCTAACCCTAACCCTAACCCTAACCCTAACCCTAACCCTAACCCTAACCCTAACCCTAACCCTAACCCTAACCCTAACCCTAACCCTAACCCTAACCCTAACCCTAACCCTAACCCTAACCCTAACCCTAACCCTAACCCTAACCCTAACCCTAACCCTAACCCTAACCCTAACCCTAACCCTAACCCTAACCCTAACCCTAACCCTAACCCTAACCCTAACCCTAACCCTAACCCTAACCCTAACCCTAACCCTAACCCTAACCCTAACCCTAACCCTAACCCTAACCCTAACCCTAACCCTAACCCTAACCCTAACCCTAACCCTAACCCTAACCCTAACCCTAACCCTAACCCTAACCCTAACCCTAACCCTAACCCTAACCCTAACCCTAACCCTAACCCTAACCCTAACCCTAACCCTAACCCTAACCCTAACCCTAACCCTAACCCTAACCCTAACCCTAACCCTAACCCTAACCCTAACCCTAACCCTAACCCTAACCCTAACCCTAACCCTAACCCTAACCCTAACCCTAACCCTAACCCTAACCCTAACCCTAACCCTAACCCTAACCCTAACCCTAACCCTAACCCTAACCCTAACCCTAACCCTAACCCTAACCCTAACCCTAACCCTAACCCTAACCCTAACCCTAACCCTAACCCTAACCCTAACCCTAACCCTAACCCTAACCCTAACCCTAACCCTAACCCTAACCCTAACCCTAACCCTAACCCTAACCCTAACCCTAACCCTAACCCTAACCCTAACCCTAACCCTAACCCTAACCCTAACCCTAACCCTAACCCTAACCCTAACCCTAACCCTAACCCTAACCCTAACCCTAACCCTAACCCTAACCCTAACCCTAACCCTAACCCTAACCCTAACCCTAACCCTAACCCTAACCCTAACCCTAACCCTAACCCTAACCCTAACCCTAACCCTAACCCTAACCCTAACCCTAACCCTAACCCTAACCCTAACCCTAACCCTAACCCTAACCCTAACCCTAACCCTAACCCTAACCCTAACCCTAACCCTAACCCTAACCCTAACCCTAACCCTAACCCTAACCCTAACCCTAACCCTAACCCTAACCCTAACCCTAACCCTAACCCTAACCCTAACCCTAACCCTAACCCTAACCCTAACCCTAACCCTAACCCTAACCCTAACCCTAACCCTAACCCTAACCCTAACCCTAACCCTAACCCTAACCCTAACCCTAACCCTAACCCTAACCCTAACCCTAACCCTAACCCTAACCCTAACCCTAACCCTAACCCTAACCCTAACCCTAACCCTAACCCTAACCCTAACCCTAACCCTAACCCTAACCCTAACCCTAACCCTAACCCTAACCCTAACCCTAACCCTAACCCTAACCCTAACCCTAACCCTAACCCTAACCCTAACCCTAACCCTAACCCTAACCCTAACCCTAACCCTAACCCTAACCCTAACCCTAACCCTAACCCTAACCCTAACCCTAACCCTAACCCTAACCCTAACCCTAACCCTAACCCTAACCCTAACCCTAACCCTAACCCTAACCCTAACCCTAACCCTAACCCTAACCCTAACCCTAACCCTAACCCTAACCCTAACCCTAACCCTAACCCTAACCCTAACCCTAACCCTAACCCTAACCCTAACCCTAACCCTAACCCTAACCCTAACCCTAACCCTAACCCTAACCCTAACCCTAACCCTAACCCTAACCCTAACCCTAACCCTAACCCTAACCCTAACCCTAACCCTAACCCTAACCCTAACCCTAACCCTAACCCTAACCCTAACCCTAACCCTAACCCTAACCCTAACCCTAACCCTAACCCTAACCCTAACCCTAACCCTAACCCTAACCCTAACCCTAACCCTAACCCTAACCCTAACCCTAACCCTAACCCTAACCCTAACCCTAACCCTAACCCTAACCCTAACCCTAACCCTAACCCTAACCCTAACCCTAACCCTAACCCTAACCCTAACCCTAACCCTAACCCTAACCCTAACCCTAACCCTAACCCTAACCCTAACCCTAACCCTAACCCTAACCCTAACCCTAACCCTAACCCTAACCCTAACCCTAACCCTAACCCTAACCCTAACCCTAACCCTAACCCTAACCCTAACCCTAACCCTAACCCTAACCCTAACCCTAACCCTAACCCTAACCCTAACCCTAACCCTAACCCTAACCCTAACCCTAACCCTAACCCTAACCCTAACCCTAACCCTAACCCTAACCCTAACCCTAACCCTAACCCTAACCCTAACCCTAACCCTAACCCTAACCCTAACCCTAACCCTAACCCTAACCCTAACCCTAACCCTAACCCTAACCCTAACCCTAACCCTAACCCTAACCCTAACCCTAACCCTAACCCTAACCCTAACCCTAACCCTAACCCTAACCCTAACCCTAACCCTAACCCTAACCCTAACCCTAACCCTAACCCTAACCCTAACCCTAACCCTAACCCTAACCCTAACCCTAACCCTAACCCTAACCCTAACCCTAACCCTAACCCTAACCCTAACCCTAACCCTAACCCTAACCCTAACCCTAACCCTAACCCTAACCCTAACCCTAACCCTAACCCTAACCCTAACCCTAACCCTAACCCTAACCCTAACCCTAACCCTAACCCTAACCCTAACCCTAACCCTAACCCTAACCCTAACCCTAACCCTAACCCTAACCCTAACCCTAACCCTAACCCTAACCCTAACCCTAACCCTAACCCTAACCCTAACCCTAACCCTAACCCTAACCCTAACCCTAACCCTAACCCTAACCCTAACCCTAACCCTAACCCTAACCCTAACCCTAACCCTAACCCTAACCCTAACCCTAACCCTAACCCTAACCCTAACCCTAACCCTAACCCTAACCCTAACCCTAACCCTAACCCTAACCCTAACCCTAACCCTAACCCTAACCCTAACCCTAACCCTAACCCTAACCCTAACCCTAACCCTAACCCTAACCCTAACCCTAACCCTAACCCTAACCCTAACCCTAACCCTAACCCTAACCCTAACCCTAACCCTAACCCTAACCCTAACCCTAACCCTAACCCTAACCCTAACCCTAACCCTAACCCTAACCCTAACCCTAACCCTAACCCTAACCCTAACCCTAACCCTAACCCTAACCCTAACCCTAACCCTAACCCTAACCCTAACCCTAACCCTAACCCTAACCCTAACCCTAACCCTAACCCTAACCCTAACCCTAACCCTAACCCTAACCCTAACCCTAACCCTAACCCTAACCCTAACCCTAACCCTAACCCTAACCCTAACCCTAACCCTAACCCTAACCCTAACCCTAACCCTAACCCTAACCCTAACCCTAACCCTAACCCTAACCCTAACCCTAACCCTAACCCTAACCCTAACCCTAACCCTAACCCTAACCCTAACCACAGGTAACTGTGGCTGCTGGGCTGTCTGCTGCACACTCTGGTTGGAGTGTGACTGTGGTGCCTTTGTCTAATGTATTTTTTAAAAGCGACTAAAAATGAAGGTAAGTGACAGTGAGTATTTTCCTTTTCACTATAAGAAAGAATATGTGCCAGAAAAGTCACCACACTTAGTCAAATCGCACTGAAAACATAGGGCCATAGACTGGATTCTCGAAAAGAGACCTGTTTCTGCGCAACATGTTGCGTTTGGGTTTGTCTAATGACCAGAATCCAATCCCAGCCTCAGCTAATTAAACCTGGGTTATTGGTGGCCACTTGATAGGGGGGGGCTGTTCTGGACTCACCCTCCATGAAAAACGATTCCTTGAGCTGGTGACCAAAGAAACTGCAGTTTTTGCAGGCAATGTTCAATTTCAAACGTTGCCATGCTTAAACTGTGGTGTTTTAAAATGTCAAATGTAACATTTTATTTGAACCAACAAGGTTAACTTTTAAAATGGTGAAGACAGACCAGAATATTTAGCATCACAGTTTGAACCCCACTTGTTGAATTTACATGACAATGCACATGGCCAGCAAGCTCTGTGAGCATAAAGTTGAGGGTGCTACTGGTCTGTAGCTCACTGCTCCCCCTAGGGATAATTTTAAAATTGAGAGACCAATTTCCTCATTGAGAGATAAATATATATATATATATATATATATATATTTATATATAAAAGATTTATCCTTGTATCCACTTCTTTCTTCCACAGGTAACTGTGGCTGCTGGGCTGTCTGCTGCACACTGGTTGGAGTGTGACTGTGATGCCTTTGTGTAATGTATTTTTTAAAAGCGACTAAAAATGAAGGTAAGTGACAGTGAGTGTTTTCCTTTTCACTATAAGAAAGAATATGTGCCAGAAAAGTCACCACACTTAGTCAAATCGCACTGAAAACATAGGGCCATAGACTGGATTCTCGAAAAGAGACCTGTTTCTGCGCAACATGTTGCGTTTGGGTTTGTCTAATGACCAGAATCCAATCCCAGCCTCAGCTAATTAAACCTGGGTTATTGGTGGCCACTTGATAAGGGGAGCTGTTCTGGACTCACCCTCCATGAAAAACGATTCCTTGAGCTGGTGACCAAAGAAACTGCAGTTTTTGCAGGCAATGTTCAATTTCAAACGTTGCCATGCTTAAACTGTGGTGTTTTAAAATGTCAAATGTAACATTTTATTTGAACCAACAAGGTTAACTTTTAAAATGGTGAAGACAGACCAGAATATTTAGCATCACAGTTTGAACCCCACTTGTCGAATTTACATGACAATGCACATGGCCAGCAAGCTCTGTGAGCATAAAGTTGAGGGTGCTACTGGTCTGTAGCTCACTGCTCCCCCTAGGGATAATTTTAAAATTGAGAGACCTATTTCCTCATTGAGAGATAAAAAAAAAATATATATATATTTATATATAAAAGATTTATCCTTGCATCCACTTCTTTCTTCCACAGGTAACTGTGGCTGCTGGGCTGTCTGCTGCACACTGGTTGGAGTGTGACTGTGATGCCTTTGTGTAATGTATTTTTTAAAAGCGACTAAAAATGAAGGTAAGTGACAGTGAGTGTTTTCCTTTTCACTATAAGAAAGAATATGTGCCAGAAAAGTCACCACACTTAGTCAAATCGCACTGAAAACATAGGGCCATAGACTGGATTCTCGAAAAGAGACCTGTTTCTGCGCAACATGTTGCGTTTGGGTTTGTCTAATGACCAGAATCCAATCCCAGCCTCAGCTAATTAAACCTGGGTTATTGGTGGCCACTTGATAAGGGGAGCTGTTCTGGACTCACCCTCCATGAAAAACGATTCCTTGAGCTGGTGACCAAAGAAACTGCAGTTTTTGCAGGCAATGTTCAATTTCAAACGTTGCCATGCTTAAACTGTGGTGTTTTAAAATGTCAAATGTAACATTTTATTTGAACCAACAAGGTTAACTTTTAAAATGGTGAAGACAGACCAGAATATTTAGCATCACAGTTTGAACCCCACTTGTTGAATTTACATGACAATGCACATGGCCAGCAAGCTCTGTGAGCATAAAGTTGAGGGTGCTACTGGTCTGTAGCTTACTGCTCCCCCTAGGGATAATTTTAAAATTGAGAGACAAATTTCCTCATTGAGAGATAAAAAAATATATATATATATATTTATATATAAAAGATTTATCCTTGCATCCACTTCTTTCTTCCACAGGTAACTGTGGCTGCTGGGCTGTCTGCTGCACACTCTGGTTGGAGTGTGACTGTGGTGCCTTTGTCTAATGTATTTTTTAAAAGCGACTAAAAATGAAGGTAAGTGACAGTGAGTATTTTCCTTTTCACTATAAGAAAGAATATGTGCCAGAAAAGTCACCACACTTAGTCAAATCGCACTGAAAACATAGGGCCATAGACTGGATTCTCGAAAAGAGACCTGTTTCTGCGCAACATGTTGCGTTTGGGTTCGTCTAATGACCAGAATCCAATCCCAGCCTCAGCTAATTAAACCTGGGTTATTGGTGGCCACTTGATAGGGGGGGAGCTGTTCTGGACTCACCCTCCATGAAAAACGATTCCTTGAGCTGGTGACCAAAGAAACTGCAGTTTTTGCAGGCAATGTTCAATTTCAAACGTTGCCATGCTTAAACTGTGGTGTTTTAAAATGTCAAATGTAACATTTTATTTGAACCAACAAGGTTAACTTTTAAAATGGTGAAGACAGACCAGAATATTTAGCATCACAGTTTGAACCCCACTTGTTGAATTTACATGACAATGCACATGGCCAGCAAGCTCTGTGAGCATAAAGTTGAGGGTGCTACTGGTCTGTAGCTCACTGCTCCCCCTAGGGATAATTTTAAAATTGAGAGACCTATTTCCTCATTGAGAGATAAAAAAAAAATATATATATATTTATATATAAAAGATTTATCCTTGCATCCACTTCTTTCTTCCACAGGTAACTTTGGCTGCTGGGCTGTCTGCTGCACACTCTGGTTGGAGTGTGACTGTGGTGCCTTTGTCTAATGTATTTTTTAAAAGCGACTAAAAATGAAGGTAAGTGACAGTGAGTGTTTTCCTTTTCACTATAAGAAAGAATATGTGCCAGAAAAGTCACCACACTTAGTCAAATCGCACTGAAAACATAGGGCCATAGACTGGATTCTCGAAAAGAGACCTGTTTCTGCGCAACATGTTGCGTTTGGGTTTGTCTAATGACCAGAATCCAATCCCAGCCTCAGCTAATTAAACCTGGGTTATTGGTGGCCACTTGATAGGGGGGGGCTGTTCTGGACTCACCCTCCATGAAAAACGATTCCTTGAGCTGGTGACCAAAGAAACTGCAGTTTTTGCAGGCAATGTTCAATTTCAAACGTTGCCATGCTTAAACTGTGGTGTTTTAAAATGTCAAATGTAACATTTTATTTGAACCAACAAGGTTAACTTTTAAAATGGTGAAGACAGACCAGAATATTTAGCATCACAGTTTGAACCCCACTTGTTGAATTTACATGACAATGCACATGGCCAGCAAGCTCTGTGAGCATAAAGTTGAGGGTGCTACTGGTCTGTAGCTCACTGCTCCCCCTAGGGATAATTTTAAAATTGAGAGACAAATTTCCTCATTGAGAGATAAAAAAATATATATATATATATTTATATATAAAAGATTTATCCTTGCATCCACTTCTTTCTTCCACAGGTAACTGTGGCTGCTGGGCTGTCTGCTGCACACTCTGGTTGGAGTGTGACTGTGGTGCCTTTGTCTAATGTATTTTTTAAAAGCGACTAAAAATGAAGGTAAGTGACAGTGAGTATTTTCCTTTTCACTATAAGAAAGAATATGTGCCAGAAAAGTCACCACACTTAGTCAAATCGCACTGAAAACATAGGGCCATAGACTGGATTCTCGAAAAGAGACCTGTTTCTGCGCAACATGTTGCGTTTGGGTTCGTCTAATGACCAGAATCCAATCCCAGCCTCAGCTAATTAAACCTGGGTTATTGGTGGCCACTTGATAGGGGGGGAGCTGTTCTGGACTCACCCTCCATGAAAAACGATTCCTTGAGCTGGTGACCAAAGAAGCTGCAGTTTTTGCAGGCAATGTTCAATTTCAAACGTTGCCATGCTTAAACTGTGGTGTTTTAAAATGTCAAATGTAACATTTTATTTGAACCAACAAGGTTAACTTTTAAAATGGTGAAGACAGACCAGAATATTTAGCATCACAGTTTGAACCCCACTTGTTGAATTTACATGACAATGCACATGGCCAGCAAGCTCTGTGAGCATAAAGTTGAGGGTGCTACTGGTCTGTAGCTCACTGCTCCCCCTAGGGATAATTTTAAAATTGAGAGACCTATTTCCTCATTGAGAGATAAAAAAAAAATATATATATATTTATATATAAAAGATTTATCCTTGCATCCACTTCTTTCTTCCACAGGTAACTTTGGCTGCTGGGCTGTCTGCTGCACACTCTGGTTGGAGTGTGACTGTGGTGCCTTTGTCTAATGTATTTTTTAAAAGCGACTAAAAATGAAGGTAAGTGACAGTGAGTGTTTTCCTTTTCACTATAAGAAAGAATATGTGCCAGAAAAGTCACCACACTTAGTCAAATCGCACTGAAAACATAGGGCCATAGACTGGATTCTCGAAAAGAGACCTGTTTCTGCGCAACATGTTGCGTTTGGGTTTGTCTAATGACCAGAATCCAATCCCAGCCTCAGCTAATTAAACCTGGGTTATTGGTGGCCACTTGATAGGGGGGGGCTGTTCTGGACTCACCCTCCATGAAAAACGATTCCTTGAGCTGGTGACCAAAGAAACTGCAGTTTTTGCAGGCAATGTTCAATTTCAAACGTTGCCATGCTTAAACTGTGGTGTTTTAAAATGTCAAATGTAACATTTTATTTGAACCAACAAGGTTAACTTTTAAAATGGTGAAGACAGACCAGAATATTTAGCATCACAGTTTGAACCCCACTTGTTGAATTTACATGACAATGCACATGGCCAGCAAGCTCTGTGAGCATAAAGTTGAGGGTGCTACTGGTCTGTAGCTCACTGCTCCCCCTAGGGATAATTTTAAAATTGAGAGACCAATTTCCTCATTGAGAGATAAAAAAATATATATATATATATTTATATATAAAAGATTTATCCTTGCATCCACTTCTTTCTTCCACAGGTAACTGTGGCTGCTGGGCTGTCTGCTGCACACTCTGGTTGGAGTGTGACTGTGGTGCCTTTGTCTAATGTATTTTTTAAAAGCGACTAAAAATGAAGGTAAGTGACAGTGAGTGTTTTCCTTTTCACTATAAGAAAGAATATGTGCCAGAAAAGTCACCACACTTAGTCAAATCACACTGAAAACATAGGGCCATAGATTGGATTCTCGAAAAGAGACCTGTTTCTGCGCAACATGTTGCGTTTGGGTTTGTCTAATGACCAGAATCCAATCCCAGCCTCAGCTAATTAAACCTGGGTTATTGGTGGCTACTTGATAAGGGGAGCTGTTCTGGACTCCCTGCAGCTAAATGGTTAAATGGTGCTCATTACTGTCCAGATCCAGCATGCCTGCTTACAACTGCCTGCATCCTTAACATACCCATTTCAAACCAAAAGAAGGCCCTCTGTATTTAAACTGATTGAGACATGATGCTGGATTATCTGGCAATATACATGGATTACTTTTAAATGTGTCTGTTTCACCTCTTTGACAGGCATCAAAGAGAAACTGATTCGACCAAGTTCCAGACTGTGATGGGCAGAGTC
>NC_136256.1:27500-30000 GCF_053564925.1 Oryzias latipes
CTCTTCCGCTGCTTCCCCAGGAAGAGGCTGTAGCCCAGGCCCAAGCGAAGCTCCTCTTTCCTGCCAAGGAGAGACCCTGCTGTGGCTTCCCCCCTGCAGCATCAGCAGCAGAGGAGAGATGCTCCACCAGCTAGGGATAGGCAGCCTCTTCCGCTGCTTCCCCAGGAAGAGGCTGTAGCCCAGGCCCAAGCGAAGCTCCTCTTTCCTGCCAAGGAGAGACCCTGCTGTGGCTGCCCACCTGCAGCATCAGCAGCAGCAGCAGCAGCAGAGGAGAGATGCTCCTCCAGCTGGGGAAGGCAGCCTCTTCCGCTGCTTCCCCAGGAAGAGGCTGTAGCCCAGGCCCAAGCGAAGCTCCTCTTTCCTGCCAAGGAGAGACCCTGCTGTGGCTTCCCCCCCTGCAGCATCAGCAGCAGAGGAGAGATGCTCCACCAGCTAGGGAAAGGCAGCCTCTTCCGCTGCTTCCCCAGGAAGAGGCTGTAGCCCAGGCCCAAGCGAAGCTCCTCTTTCCTGCCAAGGAGAGACCCTGCTGTGGCTTCCCCCCTGCAGCATCAGCAGCAGAGGAGAGATGCTCCACCAGCTATGGATAGGCAGCCTCTTCCGCTGCTTCCCCAGGAAGAGGCTGTAGCCCAGGCCGAAGCGAAGCTCCTCTTTCCTGCCAAGGAGAGACCCTGCTGTGGCTGCCCACCTGCAGCATCAGCAGCAGAGGAGAGATGCTCCTCCAGCTGGGGAAGGCAGCCTCTTCCGCTGCTTCCCCAGGAAGAGGCTGTAGCCCAGGCCCAAGCGAAGCTCCTCTTTCCTGCCAAGGAGAGACCCTGCTGTGGCTTCCCCCCTGCAGCATCAGCAGCAGAGGAGAGATGCTCCACCAGCTGGGGAAGGCGGCCTCTTCCGCTGCTTCCCCAGGAAGAGGCTGTAGCCCAGGCCCAAGCGAAGCTCCTCTTTCCTGCCAAGGAGAGACCCTGCTGTGGCTTCCCCCCTGCAGCATCAGCAGCAGAGGAGAGATGCTCCACCAGCTAGGGAAAGGCGGCCTCTTCCGCTGCTTCCCCAGGAAGAGGCAGAAGCCCAGGCCGAGGAGAACATCCTCTGTCATGCGAAGCAGAGCCCCTGCTGTGGCCGCCCCCCCTGGAGCATCAGCAGCAGAGGAGAGATGCTCCTCTGCCTGGAGAACGTTGCCTCCTCCACTGCTGCCACAGGAAGAGGCAGAAGCTCAGGCCGAAGGAAAGCTCCTCTTCACTGGGAAGGAAGCCTGGGCTGCAGCCTGGAAGCAGAAGCCGAGATTAGCTCCACCTCCTGACCCAGGGCAGACGCTCCTCTTCCTGGGCAAGGAGGCCTGCCCAGGCCCCCTGCAGGAACCAGGCTCACCAGCCGAACCTGCGTACCCACACTTAAACACCCCTCCTGGGATGCACAAAGAAACTCACCCCGCCAGACCTCCGTGACACTGGTACCCCAGCAAGATTTTCGTGACGCTGGTGCCCCAGCAAGATTTTCGTGACGCTGGTACCCATGAAATATTTTCGTGACACTGGTACCCCTGATGGATTTTCGTGACGCTGGTACCCATGAAAGATCTTCGTGACGCTGGTACCCACGATGGATTTTCGTGACGCTGGTACCCACGATGGATTTACGTGACGCTGGTACCCACGATGGATTTTCGTGACGCTGGTACCCACGATGGATTTACGTGACGCTGGTACCCACGATGGATTTTCGTGACGCTGGTACCCACGATGGATTTACGTGACGCTGGTACCCATGAAAGAGTTTCGTGACGCTGGTACCGCAGCACCCTGACACTTTGTCATTTTTCTGGGAGGTATTTTTCGTGACGCTGGTACCACAGCACCCTGACACTTTGTCGTTTTTCTGGGAGGTCTTTTTCGTGACGCTGGTACCAGAGCACCCTGACACTCTGTCGTTTTCCTGGGAGTTCTTTTTCGTGACGCTGGTGCCACAGCGCCCTGACACTTTGTCGTTTTTCTGGGAGGTATTTTTCGTGACGCTGGTGCCACAGCACCCTGACACTTTGTCATTTTTCTGGGAGGTATTTTTCGTGACGCTGGTGCCACAGCACCCTGACACTTTGTCATTTTTCTGGGAGGTCTTTTTCGTGACGCTGGTACCAGAGCACCCTGACACTCTGTCGTTTTTCTGGGAGGTCTTTTTCGTGACGCTGGTACCACAGCACCCTGACACTTTGGCGTTTTTCTGGGAGGTCTTTTTCGTGACGCTGGTGCCACAGCGCCCTGACACTCTGTCGTTTTTCTGGGAGGTCTTTTTCGTGACGCTGGTGCCACAGCGCCCTGACACTTTGTCATTTTTCTGGGAGGTATTTTTCGTGACGCTGGTGCCACAGCACCCTGACACTTTGTCATTTTTCTGGGAGGTATTTTTCGTGACGCTGGTACCACAGCACCCTGACACTTTGTCGTTTTTCTGGGAGGTCTTTTTCGTGACGCTGGTACCACAGCACCCTGACACTTTGTCGTTTTTCTGGGAG
>NC_136256.1:40000-47500 GCF_053564925.1 Oryzias latipes
CAGAGGAGAGATGCTCCTCCAGCTGGGGAAGGCAGCCTCTTCCGCTGCTTCCCCAGGAAGAGGCTGTAGCCCAGGCCCAAGCGAAGCTCCTCTTTCCTGCCAAGGAGAGACCCTGCTGTGGCTGCCCACCTGCAGCAGCATCAGCAGCAGCAGCAGCAGCAGCAGCAGAAGAGGAGAGATGCTCCTCCACCTGGGGAAGGCAGCCTCTTCCGCTGCATCCCCAGGAAGAGGCTGTAGCCCAGGCCGAAGAGAAGCTCCTCTTTCCTGCCAAGGAGAGACCCTGCTGTGGCTGCCCACCTGCAGCATCAGCAGCAGCAGCAGCAGAGGAGAGATGCTCCTCCAGCTGGGGAAGGCAGCCTCTTCCGCTGCTTCCCCAGGAAGAGGCTGTAGCCCAGGCCGAAGCGAAGCTCCTCTTTCCTGCCAAGGAGAGACCCTGCTGTGGCTGCCCACCTGCAGCAGCATCAGCAGCAGCAGCAGCAGCAGCAGAGGAGAGATGCTCCTCCACCTGGGTAAGGCAGCCTCTTCCGCTGCATCCCCAGGAAGAGGCTGTAGCCCAGGCCGAAGAGAAGCTCCTCTTTCCTGCCAAGGAGAGACCCTGCTGTGGCTGCCCACCTGCAGCATCAGCAGCAGAGGAGAGATGCTCCTCCACCTGGGTAAGGCAGCCTCTTCCGCTGCTTCCCCAGGAAGAGGCAGAAGCCCAGGCCGAAGCGAAGCTCCTCTGTCCTGCCAAGGAGAGACCCTGCTGTGGCTGCCCCCCTGCAGCATCAGCAGCAGAGGAGAGATGCTCCTCCACCTGGGGAAGGCAGCCTCTTCCGCTGCTTCCCCAGGAAGAGGCAGAAGCCCAGGCCGAAGAGAAGCTCCTCCGTCCTGCCAAGGAGAGACCCTGCTGTGGCTGCCCACCTGCAGCATCAGCAGCAGCAGCAGCAGAGGAGAGATGCTCCTCCAGCTGGGGAAGGCAGCCTCTTCCGCTGCTTCCCCAGGAAGAGGCTGTAGCCCAGGCCGAAGCGAAGCTCCTCTTTCCTGCCAAGGAGAGACCCTGCTGTGGCTGCCCACCTGCAGCAGCATCAGCAGCAGCAGCAGCAGCAGCAGAGGAGAGATGCTCCTCCACCTGGGTAAGGCAGCCTCTTCCGCTGCATCCCCAGGAAGAGGCTGTAGCCCAGGCCGAAGAGAAGCTCCTCTTTCCTGCCAAGGAGAGACCCTGCTGTGGCTGCCCACCTGCAGCATCAGCAGCAGAGGAGAGATGCTCCTCCACCTGGGTAAGGCAGCCTCTTCCGCTGCTTCCCCAGGAAGAGGCAGAAGCCCAGGCCGAAGCGAAGCTCCTCTGTCCTGCCAAGGAGAGACCCTGCTGTGGCTGCCCCCCTGCAGCATCAGCAGCAGAGGAGAGATGCTCCTCCACCTGGGGAAGGCAGCCTCTTCCGCTGCTTCCCCAGGAAGAGGCAGAAGCCCAGGCCGAAGAGAAGCTCCTCCGTCCTGCCAAGGAGAGACCCTGCTGTGGCTGCCCACCTGCAGCATCAGCAGCAGCAGCAGCAGAGGAGAGATGCTCCTCCAGCTGGGGAAGGCAGCCTCTTCCGCTGCTTCCCCAGGAAGAGGCTGTAGCCCAGGCCGAAGCGAAGCTCCTCTTTCCTGCCAAGGAGAGACCCTGCTGTGGCTGCCCACCTGCAGCAGCATCAGCAGCAGCAGCAGCAGCAGCAGAGGAGAGATGCTCCTCCACCTGGGTAAGGCAGCCTCTTCCGCTGCATCCCCAGGAAGAGGCTGTAGCCCAGGCCGAAGAGAAGCTCCTCTTTCCTGCCAAGGAGAGACCCTGCTGTGGCTGCCCACCTGCAGCATCAGCAGCAGAGGAGAGATGCTCCTCCACCTGGGTAAGGCAGCCTCTTCCGCTGCTTCCCCAGGAAGAGGCAGAAGCCCAGGCCGAAGCGAAGCTCCTCTGTCCTGCCAAGGAGAGACCCTGCTGTGGCTGCCCCCCTGCAGCATCAGCAGCAGAGGAGAGATGCTCCTCCACCTGGGTAAGGCAGCCTCTTCCGCTGCTTCCCCAGGAAGAGGCAGAAGCCCAGGCCGAAGCGAAGCTCCTCCGTCCTGCCAAGGAGAGACCCTGCTGTGGCTGCCCACCTGCAGCATCAGCAGCAGAGGAAGGATGCTCCTCCACCTGGGTAAGGCAGCCTCTTCCGCTGCTTCACCAGGAAGAGGCAGAAGCCCCGGCCGAAGCGAAGCTCCTCTGTCCTGCCAAGGAGAGACCCTGCTGTGGCTGCCCCCTGCAGCATCAGCAGCAGAGGAGAGATGCTCCTCCACCTGGGTAAGGCGGCCTCTTCCGCTGCTTCCCCAGGAAGAGGCAGAAGCCCAGGCCGAAGAGAAGCTCCTCTGTCCTGCCAAGGAGGGACCCTGCTGTGGCTGCCCACCTGCAGCATCAGCAGCAGAGGAGAGACGCTCCTCCACCTGGGTAAGGCAGCCTCTTCCGCTGATTCCCCAGGAAGAGGCAGAAGCCCAGGCCGAAGCGAAGCTCCTCTGTCCTGCCAAGGAGGGACCCTGCTGTGGCTGCCCACCTGCAGCATCAGCAGCAGAGGAGAGATGCTCCTCCAGCTGGGGAAGGCGGCCTCTTTCGCTGCTTCCCCAGGAAGAGGCTGTAGCCCAGGCCCAAGCGAAGCTCCTCTGTCCTGCCAAGGAGGGACCCTGCTGTGGCTGCCCACCTGCAGCATCAGCAGCAGAGGAGAGATGCTGCTCCAGCTGGGGAAGGCGGCCTCTTCCGCTGCTTCCCCAGGAAGAGGCAGAAGCCCAGGCCGAAGAGAAGCTCCTCTTTCCTGCCAAGGAGAGACCCTGCTGTGGCTTCCCCCCCTGCAGCATCAGCAGCAGAGGAGAGATGCTCCACCAGCTAGGGAAAGGCAGCCTCTTCCGCTGCTTCCCCAGGAAGAGGCTGTAGCCCAGGCCCAAGCGAAGCTCCTCTTTCCTGCCAAGGAGAGACCCTGCTGTGGCTTCCCCCCTGCAGCATCAGCAGCAGAGGAGAGATGCTCCACCAGCTATGGATAGGCAGCCTCTTCCGCTGCTTCCCCAGGAAGAGGCTGTAGCCCAGGCCGAAGCGAAGCTCCTCTTTCCTGCCAAGGAGAGACCCTGCTGTGGCTGCCCACCTGCAGCATCAGCAGCAGAGGAGAGATGCTCCTCCAGCTGGGGAAGGCAGCCTCTTCCGCTGCTTCCCCAGGAAGAGGCTGTAGCCCAGGCCCAAGCGAAGCTCCTCTTTCCTGCCAAGGAGAGACCCTGCTGTGGCTGCCCACCTGCAGCAGCATCAGCAGCAGCAGCAGCAGCAGCAGAGGAGAGATGCTCCTCCACCTGGGTAAGGCAGCCTCTTCCGCTGCATCCCCAGGAAGAGGCTGTAGCCCAGGCCGAAGAGAAGCTCCTCTTTCCTGCCAAGGAGAGACCCTGCTGTGGCTGCCCACCTGCAGCATCAGCAGCAGAGGAGAGATGCTCCTCCACCTGGGTAAGGCAGCCTCTTCCGCTGCTTCCCCAGGAAGAGGCAGAAGCCCAGGCCGAAGCGAAGCTCCTCTGTCCTGCCAAGGAGAGACCCTGCTGTGGCTGCCCCCCTGCAGCATCAGCAGCAGAGGAGAGATGCTCCTCCACCTGGGGAAGGCAGCCTCTTCCGCTGCTTCCCCAGGAAGAGGCAGAAGCCCAGGCCGAAGAGAAGCTCCTCCGTCCTGCCAAGGAGAGACCCTGCTGTGGCTGCCCACCTGCAGCATCAGCAGCAGCAGCAGCAGAGGAGAGATGCTCCTCCAGCTGGGGAAGGCAGCCTCTTCCGCTGCTTCCCCAGGAAGAGGCTGTAGCCCAGGCCGAAGCGAAGCTCCTCTTTCCTGCCAAGGAGAGACCCTGCTGTGGCTGCCCACCTGCAGCAGCATCAGCAGCAGCAGCAGCAGCAGCAGAGGAGAGATGCTCCTCCACCTGGGTAAGGCAGCCTCTTCCGCTGCATCCCCAGGAAGAGGCTGTAGCCCAGGCCGAAGAGAAGCTCCTCTTTCCTGCCAAGGAGAGACCCTGCTGTGGCTGCCCACCTGCAGCATCAGCAGCAGAGGAGAGATGCTCCTCCACCTGGGTAAGGCAGCCTCTTCCGCTGCTTCCCCAGGAAGAGGCAGAAGCCCAGGCCGAAGCGAAGCTCCTCTGTCCTGCCAAGGAGAGACCCTGCTGTGGCTGCCCCCCTGCAGCATCAGCAGCAGAGGAGAGATGCTCCTCCACCTGGGGAAGGCAGCCTCTTCCGCTGCTTCCCCAGGAAGAGGCAGAAGCCCAGGCCGAAGAGAAGCTCCTCCGTCCTGCCAAGGAGAGACCCTGCTGTGGCTGCCCACCTGCAGCATCAGCAGCAGCAGCAGCAGAGGAGAGATGCTCCTCCAGCTGGGGAAGGCAGCCTCTTCCGCTGCTTCCCCAGGAAGAGGCTGTAGCCCAGGCCGAAGCGAAGCTCCTCTTTCCTGCCAAGGAGAGACCCTGCTGTGGCTGCCCACCTGCAGCAGCATCAGCAGCAGCAGCAGCAGCAGCAGAGGAGAGATGCTCCTCCACCTGGGTAAGGCAGCCTCTTCCGCTGCATCCCCAGGAAGAGGCTGTAGCCCAGGCCGAAGAGAAGCTCCTCTTTCCTGCCAAGGAGAGACCCTGCTGTGGCTGCCCACCTGCAGCATCAGCAGCAGAGGAGAGATGCTCCTCCACCTGGGTAAGGCAGCCTCTTCCGCTGCTTCCCCAGGAAGAGGCAGAAGCCCAGGCCGAAGCGAAGCTCCTCTGTCCTGCCAAGGAGAGACCCTGCTGTGGCTGCCCCCCTGCAGCATCAGCAGCAGAGGAGAGATGCTCCTCCACCTGGGTAAGGCAGCCTCTTCCGCTGCTTCCCCAGGAAGAGGCAGAAGCCCAGGCCGAAGCGAAGCTCCTCCGTCCTGCCAAGGAGAGACCCTGCTGTGGCTGCCCACCTGCAGCATCAGCAGCAGAGGAAGGATGCTCCTCCACCTGGGTAAGGCAGCCTCTTCCGCTGCTTCACCAGGAAGAGGCAGAAGCCCCGGCCGAAGCGAAGCTCCTCTGTCCTGCCAAGGAGAGACCCTGCTGTGGCTGCCCCCTGCAGCATCAGCAGCAGAGGAGAGATGCTCCTCCACCTGGGTAAGGCGGCCTCTTCCGCTGCTTCCCCAGGAAGAGGCAGAAGCCCAGGCCGAAGAGAAGCTCCTCTGTCCTGCCAAGGAGGGACCCTGCTGTGGCTGCCCACCTGCAGCATCAGCAGCAGAGGAGAGACGCTCCTCCACCTGGGTAAGGCAGCCTCTTCCGCTGCTTCCCCAGGAAGAGGCAGAAGCCCAGGCCGAAGCGAAGCTCCTCTGTCCTGCCAAGGAGGGACCCTGCTGTGGCTGCCCACCTGCAGCATCAGCAGCAGAGGAGAGATGCTCCTCCAGCTGGGGAAGGCGGCCTCTTTCGCTGCTTCCCCAGGAAGAGGCTGTAGCCCAGGCCCAAGCGAAGCTCCTCTGTCCTGCCAAGGAGGGACCCTGCTGTGGCTGCCCACCTGCAGCATCAGCAGCAGAGGAGAGATGCTGCTCCAGCTGGGGAAGGCGGCCTCTTCCGCTGCTTCCCCAGGAAGAGGCAGAAGCCCAGGCCGAAGAGAAGCTCCTCTGTCCTGCCAAGGAGGGACCCTGCTGTGGCTGCCCACCTGCAGCATCAGCAGCAGAGGAGAGACGCTCCTCCACCTGGGTAAGGCAGCCTCTTCCGCTGCTTCCCCAGGAAGAGGCAGAAGCCCAGGCCGAAGCGAAGCTCCTCTGTCCTGCCAAGGAGAGACCCTGCTGTGGCTGCCCACCTGCAGCATCAGCAGCAGAGGAGAGATGCTCCTCCAGCTGGGGAAGGCGGCCTCTTCCGCTGCTTCCCCAGGAAGAGGCTGTAGCCCAGGCCCAAGCGAAGCTCCTCTTTCCTGCCAAGGAGAGACCCTGCTGTGGCTTCCCCCCTGCAGCATCAGCAGCAGAGGAGAGATGCTCCACCAGCTAGGGAAAGGCGGCCTCTTCCGCTGCTTCCCCAGGAAGAGGCAGAAGCCCAGGCCGAGGAGAACATCCTCTGTCATGCGAAGCAGAGCCCCTGCTGTGGCCGCCCCCCCTGGAGCATCAGCAGCAGAGGAGAGATGCTCCTCTGCCTGGAGAACGTTGCCTCCTCCACTGCTGCCACAGGAAGAGGCAGAAGCTCAGGCCGAAGGAAAGCTCCTCTTCACTGGGAAGGAAGCCTGGGCTGCAGCCTGGAAGCAGAAGCCGAGATTAGCTCCACCTCCTGACCCAGGGCAGACGCTCCTCTTCCTGGGCAAGGAGGCCTGCCCAGGCCCCCTGCAGGAACCAGGCTCACCAGCCGAACCTGCGTACCCACACTTAAACACCCCTCCTGGGATGCACAAAGAAACTCACCCCGCCAGACCTCCGTGACACTGGTACCCCAGCAAGATTTTCGTGACGCTGGTGCCCCAGCAAGATTTTCGTGACGCTGGTACCCATGAAATATTTTCGTGACACTGGTACCCCTGATGGATTTTCGTGACGCTGGTACCCATGAAAGATCTTCGTGACGCTGGTACCCACGATGGATTTTCGTGACGCTGGTACCCACGATGGATTTACGTGACGCTGGTACCCACGATGGATTTTCGTGACGCTGGTACCCACGATGGATTTACGTGACGCTGGTACCCACGATGGATTTTCGTGACGCTGGTACCCACGATGGATTTACGTGACGCTGGTACCCATGAAAGAGTTTCGTGACGCTGGTACCGCAGCACCCTGACACTTTGTCATTTTTCTGGGAGGTATTTTTCGTGACGCTGGTACCACAGCACCCTGACACTTTGTCGTTTTTCTGGGAGGTCTTTTTCGTGACGCTGGTACCAGAGCACCCTGACACTCTGTCGTTTTCCTGGGAGTTCTTTTTCGTGACGCTGGTGCCACAGCGCCCTGACACTTTGTCGTTTTTCTGGGAGGTATTTTTCGTGACGCTGGTGCCACAGCACCCTGACACTTTGTCATTTTTCTGGGAGGTATTTTTCGTGACGCTGGTGCCACAGCACCCTGACACTTTGTCATTTTTCTGGGAGGTCTTTTTCGTGACGCTGGTACCAGAGCACCCTGACACTCTGTCGTTTTTCTGGGAGGTCTTTTTCGTGACGCTGGTACCACAGCACCCTGACACTTTGGCGTTTTTCTGGGAGGTCTTTTTCGTGACGCTGGTGCCACAGCGCCCTGACACTCTGTCGTTTTTCTGGGAGGTCTTTTTCGTGACGCTGGTGCCACAGCGCCCTGACACTTTGTCATTTTTCTGGGAGGTATTTTTCGTGACGCTGGTGCCACAGCACCCTGACACTTTGTCATTTTTCTGGGAGGTATTTTTCGTGACGCTGGTACCACAGCACCCTGACACTTTGTCGTTTTTCTGGGAGGTCTTTTTCGTGACGCTGGTACCACAGCACCCTGACACTTTGTCGTTTTTCTGGGAGGTCTTTTTCGTGACGCTGGTACCACAGCACCCTGACACTTTGTCGTTTTT
>NC_136256.1:57500-65000 GCF_053564925.1 Oryzias latipes
CCCCAGGAAGAGGCTGTAGCCCAGGCCCAAGCGAAGCTCCTCTTTCCTGCCAAGGAGAGACCCTGCTGTGGCTGCCCACCTGCAGCAGCATCAGCAGCAGCAGCAGCAGCAGCAGCAGAAGAGGAGAGATGCTCCTCCACCTGGGGAAGGCAGCCTCTTCCGCTGCATCCCCAGGAAGAGGCTGTAGCCCAGGCCGAAGAGAAGCTCCTCTTTCCTGCCAAGGAGAGACCCTGCTGTGGCTGCCCACCTGCAGCATCAGCAGCAGCAGCAGCAGAGGAGAGATGCTCCTCCAGCTGGGGAAGGCAGCCTCTTCCGCTGCTTCCCCAGGAAGAGGCTGTAGCCCAGGCCGAAGCGAAGCTCCTCTTTCCTGCCAAGGAGAGACCCTGCTGTGGCTGCCCACCTGCAGCAGCATCAGCAGCAGCAGCAGCAGCAGCAGAGGAGAGATGCTCCTCCACCTGGGTAAGGCAGCCTCTTCCGCTGCATCCCCAGGAAGAGGCTGTAGCCCAGGCCGAAGAGAAGCTCCTCTTTCCTGCCAAGGAGAGACCCTGCTGTGGCTGCCCACCTGCAGCATCAGCAGCAGAGGAGAGATGCTCCTCCACCTGGGTAAGGCAGCCTCTTCCGCTGCTTCCCCAGGAAGAGGCAGAAGCCCAGGCCGAAGCGAAGCTCCTCTGTCCTGCCAAGGAGAGACCCTGCTGTGGCTGCCCCCCTGCAGCATCAGCAGCAGAGGAGAGATGCTCCTCCACCTGGGGAAGGCAGCCTCTTCCGCTGCTTCCCCAGGAAGAGGCAGAAGCCCAGGCCGAAGAGAAGCTCCTCCGTCCTGCCAAGGAGAGACCCTGCTGTGGCTGCCCACCTGCAGCATCAGCAGCAGCAGCAGCAGAGGAGAGATGCTCCTCCAGCTGGGGAAGGCAGCCTCTTCCGCTGCTTCCCCAGGAAGAGGCTGTAGCCCAGGCCGAAGCGAAGCTCCTCTTTCCTGCCAAGGAGAGACCCTGCTGTGGCTGCCCACCTGCAGCAGCATCAGCAGCAGCAGCAGCAGCAGCAGAGGAGAGATGCTCCTCCACCTGGGTAAGGCAGCCTCTTCCGCTGCATCCCCAGGAAGAGGCTGTAGCCCAGGCCGAAGAGAAGCTCCTCTTTCCTGCCAAGGAGAGACCCTGCTGTGGCTGCCCACCTGCAGCATCAGCAGCAGAGGAGAGATGCTCCTCCACCTGGGTAAGGCAGCCTCTTCCGCTGCTTCCCCAGGAAGAGGCAGAAGCCCAGGCCGAAGCGAAGCTCCTCTGTCCTGCCAAGGAGAGACCCTGCTGTGGCTGCCCCCCTGCAGCATCAGCAGCAGAGGAGAGATGCTCCTCCACCTGGGGAAGGCAGCCTCTTCCGCTGCTTCCCCAGGAAGAGGCAGAAGCCCAGGCCGAAGAGAAGCTCCTCCGTCCTGCCAAGGAGAGACCCTGCTGTGGCTGCCCACCTGCAGCATCAGCAGCAGCAGCAGCAGAGGAGAGATGCTCCTCCAGCTGGGGAAGGCAGCCTCTTCCGCTGCTTCCCCAGGAAGAGGCTGTAGCCCAGGCCGAAGCGAAGCTCCTCTTTCCTGCCAAGGAGAGACCCTGCTGTGGCTGCCCACCTGCAGCAGCATCAGCAGCAGCAGCAGCAGCAGCAGAGGAGAGATGCTCCTCCACCTGGGTAAGGCAGCCTCTTCCGCTGCATCCCCAGGAAGAGGCTGTAGCCCAGGCCGAAGAGAAGCTCCTCTTTCCTGCCAAGGAGAGACCCTGCTGTGGCTGCCCACCTGCAGCATCAGCAGCAGAGGAGAGATGCTCCTCCACCTGGGTAAGGCAGCCTCTTCCGCTGCTTCCCCAGGAAGAGGCAGAAGCCCAGGCCGAAGCGAAGCTCCTCTGTCCTGCCAAGGAGAGACCCTGCTGTGGCTGCCCCCCTGCAGCATCAGCAGCAGAGGAGAGATGCTCCTCCACCTGGGTAAGGCAGCCTCTTCCGCTGCTTCCCCAGGAAGAGGCAGAAGCCCAGGCCGAAGCGAAGCTCCTCCGTCCTGCCAAGGAGAGACCCTGCTGTGGCTGCCCACCTGCAGCATCAGCAGCAGAGGAAGGATGCTCCTCCACCTGGGTAAGGCAGCCTCTTCCGCTGCTTCACCAGGAAGAGGCAGAAGCCCCGGCCGAAGCGAAGCTCCTCTGTCCTGCCAAGGAGAGACCCTGCTGTGGCTGCCCCCTGCAGCATCAGCAGCAGAGGAGAGATGCTCCTCCACCTGGGTAAGGCGGCCTCTTCCGCTGCTTCCCCAGGAAGAGGCAGAAGCCCAGGCCGAAGAGAAGCTCCTCTGTCCTGCCAAGGAGGGACCCTGCTGTGGCTGCCCACCTGCAGCATCAGCAGCAGAGGAGAGACGCTCCTCCACCTGGGTAAGGCAGCCTCTTCCGCTGATTCCCCAGGAAGAGGCAGAAGCCCAGGCCGAAGCGAAGCTCCTCTGTCCTGCCAAGGAGGGACCCTGCTGTGGCTGCCCACCTGCAGCATCAGCAGCAGAGGAGAGATGCTCCTCCAGCTGGGGAAGGCGGCCTCTTTCGCTGCTTCCCCAGGAAGAGGCTGTAGCCCAGGCCCAAGCGAAGCTCCTCTGTCCTGCCAAGGAGGGACCCTGCTGTGGCTGCCCACCTGCAGCATCAGCAGCAGAGGAGAGATGCTGCTCCAGCTGGGGAAGGCGGCCTCTTCCGCTGCTTCCCCAGGAAGAGGCAGAAGCCCAGGCCGAAGAGAAGCTCCTCTTTCCTGCCAAGGAGAGACCCTGCTGTGGCTTCCCCCCCTGCAGCATCAGCAGCAGAGGAGAGATGCTCCACCAGCTAGGGAAAGGCAGCCTCTTCCGCTGCTTCCCCAGGAAGAGGCTGTAGCCCAGGCCCAAGCGAAGCTCCTCTTTCCTGCCAAGGAGAGACCCTGCTGTGGCTTCCCCCCTGCAGCATCAGCAGCAGAGGAGAGATGCTCCACCAGCTATGGATAGGCAGCCTCTTCCGCTGCTTCCCCAGGAAGAGGCTGTAGCCCAGGCCGAAGCGAAGCTCCTCTTTCCTGCCAAGGAGAGACCCTGCTGTGGCTGCCCACCTGCAGCATCAGCAGCAGAGGAGAGATGCTCCTCCAGCTGGGGAAGGCAGCCTCTTCCGCTGCTTCCCCAGGAAGAGGCTGTAGCCCAGGCCCAAGCGAAGCTCCTCTTTCCTGCCAAGGAGAGACCCTGCTGTGGCTGCCCACCTGCAGCAGCATCAGCAGCAGCAGCAGCAGCAGCAGAGGAGAGATGCTCCTCCACCTGGGTAAGGCAGCCTCTTCCGCTGCATCCCCAGGAAGAGGCTGTAGCCCAGGCCGAAGAGAAGCTCCTCTTTCCTGCCAAGGAGAGACCCTGCTGTGGCTGCCCACCTGCAGCATCAGCAGCAGAGGAGAGATGCTCCTCCACCTGGGTAAGGCAGCCTCTTCCGCTGCTTCCCCAGGAAGAGGCAGAAGCCCAGGCCGAAGCGAAGCTCCTCTGTCCTGCCAAGGAGAGACCCTGCTGTGGCTGCCCCCCTGCAGCATCAGCAGCAGAGGAGAGATGCTCCTCCACCTGGGGAAGGCAGCCTCTTCCGCTGCTTCCCCAGGAAGAGGCAGAAGCCCAGGCCGAAGAGAAGCTCCTCCGTCCTGCCAAGGAGAGACCCTGCTGTGGCTGCCCACCTGCAGCATCAGCAGCAGCAGCAGCAGAGGAGAGATGCTCCTCCAGCTGGGGAAGGCAGCCTCTTCCGCTGCTTCCCCAGGAAGAGGCTGTAGCCCAGGCCGAAGCGAAGCTCCTCTTTCCTGCCAAGGAGAGACCCTGCTGTGGCTGCCCACCTGCAGCAGCATCAGCAGCAGCAGCAGCAGCAGCAGAGGAGAGATGCTCCTCCACCTGGGTAAGGCAGCCTCTTCCGCTGCATCCCCAGGAAGAGGCTGTAGCCCAGGCCGAAGAGAAGCTCCTCTTTCCTGCCAAGGAGAGACCCTGCTGTGGCTGCCCACCTGCAGCATCAGCAGCAGAGGAGAGATGCTCCTCCACCTGGGTAAGGCAGCCTCTTCCGCTGCTTCCCCAGGAAGAGGCAGAAGCCCAGGCCGAAGCGAAGCTCCTCTGTCCTGCCAAGGAGAGACCCTGCTGTGGCTGCCCCCCTGCAGCATCAGCAGCAGAGGAGAGATGCTCCTCCACCTGGGGAAGGCAGCCTCTTCCGCTGCTTCCCCAGGAAGAGGCAGAAGCCCAGGCCGAAGAGAAGCTCCTCCGTCCTGCCAAGGAGAGACCCTGCTGTGGCTGCCCACCTGCAGCATCAGCAGCAGCAGCAGCAGAGGAGAGATGCTCCTCCAGCTGGGGAAGGCAGCCTCTTCCGCTGCTTCCCCAGGAAGAGGCTGTAGCCCAGGCCGAAGCGAAGCTCCTCTTTCCTGCCAAGGAGAGACCCTGCTGTGGCTGCCCACCTGCAGCAGCATCAGCAGCAGCAGCAGCAGCAGCAGAGGAGAGATGCTCCTCCACCTGGGTAAGGCAGCCTCTTCCGCTGCATCCCCAGGAAGAGGCTGTAGCCCAGGCCGAAGAGAAGCTCCTCTTTCCTGCCAAGGAGAGACCCTGCTGTGGCTGCCCACCTGCAGCATCAGCAGCAGAGGAGAGATGCTCCTCCACCTGGGTAAGGCAGCCTCTTCCGCTGCTTCCCCAGGAAGAGGCAGAAGCCCAGGCCGAAGCGAAGCTCCTCTGTCCTGCCAAGGAGAGACCCTGCTGTGGCTGCCCCCCTGCAGCATCAGCAGCAGAGGAGAGATGCTCCTCCACCTGGGTAAGGCAGCCTCTTCCGCTGCTTCCCCAGGAAGAGGCAGAAGCCCAGGCCGAAGCGAAGCTCCTCCGTCCTGCCAAGGAGAGACCCTGCTGTGGCTGCCCACCTGCAGCATCAGCAGCAGAGGAAGGATGCTCCTCCACCTGGGTAAGGCAGCCTCTTCCGCTGCTTCACCAGGAAGAGGCAGAAGCCCCGGCCGAAGCGAAGCTCCTCTGTCCTGCCAAGGAGAGACCCTGCTGTGGCTGCCCCCTGCAGCATCAGCAGCAGAGGAGAGATGCTCCTCCACCTGGGTAAGGCGGCCTCTTCCGCTGCTTCCCCAGGAAGAGGCAGAAGCCCAGGCCGAAGAGAAGCTCCTCTGTCCTGCCAAGGAGGGACCCTGCTGTGGCTGCCCACCTGCAGCATCAGCAGCAGAGGAGAGACGCTCCTCCACCTGGGTAAGGCAGCCTCTTCCGCTGCTTCCCCAGGAAGAGGCAGAAGCCCAGGCCGAAGCGAAGCTCCTCTGTCCTGCCAAGGAGGGACCCTGCTGTGGCTGCCCACCTGCAGCATCAGCAGCAGAGGAGAGATGCTCCTCCAGCTGGGGAAGGCGGCCTCTTTCGCTGCTTCCCCAGGAAGAGGCTGTAGCCCAGGCCCAAGCGAAGCTCCTCTGTCCTGCCAAGGAGGGACCCTGCTGTGGCTGCCCACCTGCAGCATCAGCAGCAGAGGAGAGATGCTGCTCCAGCTGGGGAAGGCGGCCTCTTCCGCTGCTTCCCCAGGAAGAGGCAGAAGCC
The DNA here is from genome assembly GCF_053564925.1 of Oryzias latipes. Lineage (NCBI taxonomy): Eukaryota > Metazoa > Chordata > Actinopteri > Beloniformes > Adrianichthyidae > Oryzias > Oryzias latipes. Next base: position 63,028 of record NC_136256.1, read on the forward strand.
CAGGCCGAAGAGAAGCTCCTCTGTCCTGCCAAGGAGGGACCCTGCTGTGGCTGCCCACCTGCAGCATCAGCAGCAGAGGAGAGACGCTCCTCCACCTGGGTAAGGCAGCCTCTTCCGCTGCTTCCCCAGGAAGAGGCAGAAGCCCAGGCCGAAGCGAAGCTCCTCTGTCCTGCCAAGGAGAGACCCTGCTGTGGCTGCCCACCTGCAGCATCAGCAGCAGAGGAGAGATGCTCCTCCAGCTGGGGAAGGCGGCCTCTTCCGCTGCTTCCCCAGGAAGAGGCTGTAGCCCAGGCCCAAGCGAAGCTCCTCTTTCCTGCCAAGGAGAGACCCTGCTGTGGCTTCCCCCCTGCAGCATCAGCAGCAGAGGAGAGATGCTCCACCAGCTAGGGAAAGGCGGCCTCTTCCGCTGCTTCCCCAGGAAGAGGCAGAAGCCCAGGCCGAGGAGAACATCCTCTGTCATGCGAAGCAGAGCCCCTGCTGTGGCCGCCCCCCCTGGAGCATCAGCAGCAGAGGAGAGATGCTCCTCTGCCTGGAGAACGTTGCCTCCTCCACTGCTGCCACAGGAAGAGGCAGAAGCTCAGGCCGAAGGAAAGCTCCTCTTCACTGGGAAGGAAGCCTGGGCTGCAGCCTGGAAGCAGAAGCCGAGATTAGCTCCACCTCCTGACCCAGGGCAGACGCTCCTCTTCCTGGGCAAGGAGGCCTGCCCAGGCCCCCTGCAGGAACCAGGCTCACCAGCCGAACCTGCGTACCCACACTTAAACACCCCTCCTGGGATGCACAAAGAAACTCACCCCGCCAGACCTCCGTGACACTGGTACCCCAGCAAGATTTTCGTGACGCTGGTGCCCCAGCAAGATTTTCGTGACGCTGGTACCCATGAAATATTTTCGTGACACTGGTACCCCTGATGGATTTTCGTGACGCTGGTACCCATGAAAGATCTTCGTGACGCTGGTACCCACGATGGATTTTCGTGACGCTGGTACCCACGATGGATTTACGTGACGCTGGTACCCACGATGGATTTTCGTGACGCTGGTACCCACGATGGATTTACGTGACGCTGGTACCCACGATGGATTTTCGTGACGCTGGTACCCACGATGGATTTACGTGACGCTGGTACCCATGAAAGAGTTTCGTGACGCTGGTACCGCAGCACCCTGACACTTTGTCATTTTTCTGGGAGGTATTTTTCGTGACGCTGGTACCACAGCACCCTGACACTTTGTCGTTTTTCTGGGAGGTCTTTTTCGTGACGCTGGTACCAGAGCACCCTGACACTCTGTCGTTTTCCTGGGAGTTCTTTTTCGTGACGCTGGTGCCACAGCGCCCTGACACTTTGTCGTTTTTCTGGGAGGTATTTTTCGTGACGCTGGTGCCACAGCACCCTGACACTTTGTCATTTTTCTGGGAGGTATTTTTCGTGACGCTGGTGCCACAGCACCCTGACACTTTGTCATTTTTCTGGGAGGTCTTTTTCGTGACGCTGGTACCAGAGCACCCTGACACTCTGTCGTTTTTCTGGGAGGTCTTTTTCGTGACGCTGGTACCACAGCACCCTGACACTTTGGCGTTTTTCTGGGAGGTCTTTTTCGTGACGCTGGTGCCACAGCGCCCTGACACTCTGTCGTTTTTCTGGGAGGTCTTTTTCGTGACGCTGGTGCCACAGCGCCCTGACACTTTGTCATTTTTCTGGGAGGTATTTTTCGTGACGCTGGTGCCACAGCACCCTGACACTTTGTCATTTTTCTGGGAGGTATTTTTCGTGACGCTGGTACCACAGCACCCTGACACTTTGTCGTTTTTCTGGGAGGTCTTTTTCGTGACGCTGGTACCACAGCACCCTGACACTTTGTCGTTTTTCTGGGAGGTCTTTTTCGTGACGCTGGTACCACAGCACCCTGACACTTTGTCGTTTTTCTGGGAGGTCTTTTTCGTGACGCTGGTACCAGAGCACCCTGACACTCTGT